>NC_043709.1:111060351-111170280 GCF_006229205.1 Suricata suricatta
TCAACATCCAATTGTCTATATTAATCAAATAGGAAATATTTTACAAAGTACTCTGACTTTGAAACCCCTATCCCGTATTTTGTCACAGATTTTCTATTATCTAATGGGTTTTGCTTAGGATAAAATTAGGCCTTGATTGCATATTTTGCTCAAATAATTAATGATGAAAAGTGGCTAGAAGTGTGCGGAATGCTGATGGTAGAAAATTGGAGATATCGAATGCAACATGCTGTTTTATAACTAATAAGCCAAAGAAATTACCCTGGAATCTCTCATATTAGCTGATGTGCTACCATAAATTTACTTTCTTCAAATCTCATATGGCTAACCAAAATTATGCATATTTTAGAGTAATGTCTGTTCTCAGCTCTTGATAAGAGTGCTATAAGAAAAGTGGGCAAGCTACTCAAAAGCATTTATATGTTTTCAAACCATGTAATTTACACATTTAAAATTATAAACTGCATCCATCTTACCATCAATAGGTACAATTAATAAGATAGTATTTGGTTTCATTGTGTTTCACTTCCTGACCCCAACAAAAAGCTGTTACTGTACTGATAGTAAGACTTACAATTTGGCAACTTTTTACCAAAACAAATGGGACCATAAATTTGTCAAAAAGAAAACAAAGCAATGTTACTGCATGTATTTTCTTGGTAGCAACAGAAACTGATTTATTATGGGGGATGCAGAAGCCACTTGCTGAGAGCCAGGCAGGGTATGTAATTTGCATAGAAGAGGGAGCAGATTGTGGATGCCCTGACCTGTCAAGCACAGGTAGGGCCTCGGAGATAATGGGTCCCAGAATACAAAGCTCCATCTTGATCCAGACAGACACACACAACATGGTAAGGCCAGATGGATTAAATGAGAGACAAAAACGCTGGCTTCTGCCATCTCCACAGGAAGAACGTAAGTGTTACAGAAGATGACAGATACCAGATACCACATGGAGGCTGCCCCAGTCTCTTGGCCCCCATTGTTGTGCCCATGCCATGATTTCACACTGCAGCAAAGAGGCAAGCCTGTTCCGAGCCATGAAATACAGTCACCCGGGAGATGCTCAACCCAACTGACAAGAGCAATCAACCATGCCTATGCCTAAGCCATCTTACTTGTAAAGAGGAAAAGGGCTAACGTGGGGTAGAAAACAGGAGACTGGGGCAGTACTGGGGCGGGCTGTCCTAATCACGGGCCTTGGCTCACAGCCTTCCGACAGCAGCCTGCCCTCCATCCCCACACATCTCAGGCGCACCGACCAAGTAACAACAGGACTGTCTGCCAGGTCAGCAATCCTCTTCTCAGAGAAGTGTTCCATAGTGAAAGGGCATTTTCATTTCCCCCAGTGGCTATAACAGAGTCATACACAGCACAAGAAAGCACCCAACGTCGGAATCCCACGGAGCAGACAATGGCAGGATACTAGACTCCCTGGCAACAAAGGACAGTGCCCTCGATGGCGAGGATGTGGAGGACAACCAGAAACAAGAAGGGGGGGCCCGGGAAGCACACGGATAGACGTACACAGACCAGGCCATGAGAATCCAGAAGCCTGACTCTGAAAAGGATGGTGTTTAGGAAATCAAAGGAAGAGCTAACTGAGCTGGCTTTTCTCACAACTGGGGCCACAGAACACTGTTTCATATCCAGTCATATATAAAGGTGTCTAATGATCACCAGCAATAACACCAGCTCCGAGGGACTTTTCTTTAGACTTTGCCTAGGCATCAAAGGTCCAGTGCATGCAGGCTCAGTGTGGAAGACCAGCAGGAATGCTGAAGTGACACGCCCATCCCTCTTACTACATATTGGAAGTCTCTCCTCTTTCTCTCCACATGCACACCATGGTGCTGGTTGAGCAGGAGCTCACTTATTGATGTCATAAATATTCACTGCCCCTGTGATTTGCAGCCCCTGTGCATGGTTACACACGAATAAAGCAGTCATGGCGGTATCGTCTTTCGTGGACCCTACGGAAGGTGAGAGAGCCTAGCAGGCAGGCGGTAGGTACGTAAGTGAATGGGTAAACAGAATTGCGGAATGTTACAACTAGAAAACACCTTAGAAACCGTCTAAATTGTCTGAACCCAAGCTTTCTTTTCAAGGCATTTCTAAAACCACTGCAAAGTACCCTTTTGTAGTAGTAAGATTTCCAGAGAACCACAATGTAATAAAAATGGCTTTAAAAACCCACAAGAGTTGAGGCAACAGCGGTGATGGCAGGCTGCAGGGTGAAGCCAGGGGTTCTGCAGAGTCCCAGCTCTCAGCCTCCTGCCAACTTCTGGACTCCCCTCCCCCAAAACCATGGAGCCTCCCCTCCATGACCTGGTTGTCCGAATCTCCAGTTTCACAATGAGGAACTTAACGCACAAGCCTTTTGGGTAGTTTGGCCAGAATCCCAAATTCATCAGAAAAATGTGGACAAGGACGCAAGTGGCCTGGATTCCAGTTCAGTGCCTGCTGTAACCCACTGACTGGTCTCAACAGCTCACACCGGGAAAGTTAGAAATGTACACCGGCTGCCTTTTTTTCTTTTTTCTTGGTATTCAGATTTCAACAGACTGGTCTGGGGGGAAAATTATAAAATCAGGACTTCTGGAAAACATAGTGCTCTGTGGTTGTAGGTGCACATGTCACGAGAGTCTTTCCATCTCTTGTCCAGAACTTCAGCTTTGGTTCACAAATCATAATTTGTCTATTTGCTGAATGAAAACGTTGTAAGATAATGTACTTAAATCAGTTATTTCAAATTATAAAAGGAAACTAAATTTTATATAGGGACAAATTTCAGTGTCTACACTGGGAAGAAACTCTGAAGGCTGTCTCCAATTAGAATTAAAACATGCCTTGTATGGAGACATATTCTATCCTCTGATGCATTTGAAAGAAGTGTTATATGTGAGAAAATTACATTTTATGAGGAAATTTAAAGAACAATTTAACCAGAACAAGGAAAATGTTCAAAAGCATCATATATTGTAGAAGCTTAAAAAAATATTGAAGGGCCAAACTACTACATCTCTTATTAGAAACACCCCCAGGACACACTGCGGCATGCTGCTACCACACACCGGAGGGCTGCACAAGTGATACTGGTTAGAATGGAAAGGAACCATAGAGACAGTGGGGAAAAACTCAAAAGGGTTGAAAGCTCGCATGACTCAGGATCTTGGAGCCCAGACTTGGCAGCAAAAATAGGAAATATGTTCTTCATTTGGCAAGGATAGGCTGTATACATTTGAAATCACTGACTGGATGGAGTGAAAAAACTCCCTCCGGATTTAGATGAAGAATTAGGTAAAGGGCCGGGAAGGCGTGGTAGGAGACAGCCAATCTCTCCCCAAATTTTGCTTAGCACGCTACATCATGGCTGCAGTATCCATCTTTCCAAACACATTGCATGTGCAATAGGCAAAAGCTACCTAATTTTGCTTTAAGTCTCCTCAGAATGTGGGGCACCGAGATGGCTCAGTCAGTTAAGCATCCGACTTTGGCTCAGGTCATGATCTCACAGGTTTGAGCCCCATGTCGGGCTCTGGGCGGAGAGTTCAGAGCCTAAAGCCTGCGTCTGAGTCTGTCTGTCTGTCTGTCTCTCTCTCTCTGTCCCTCTCCCGCCTGCGGTCTTTCTCTCAAAAATAAACACACATTAAAAAATATATAAATCTCCTCAGAATGTGATTTTTATTTAAAAATTTTCTTCTCCACCACAATCTTCCTTAGGCATTTGTGGCAGAAGCAGTTCACCCAAAAGTTAAACTACAGGTAAATTACAATCCACTTAAATTATCTCTGGTCTCTGCTTGAACTTTTGAGCAGTGGTATCTTTAACTTTTCTAACAATGAATAGATGCATAGAGTCACATTTGAAGTTAAAGAACAGAAATGTAAAGTAGTAATTATGAACAATGTAAGCTAATCAACAGTTTTTACCATTAGGATTCTTAAGTCTTTTCCCTTTAAGGAAATACACTACTAAAGATTTTTTTCCTGATTTTTAAAACGAATGGTTATTTTGATGGCAGGAAAGTTTAACTATAAAAGATGGTTCCTTGAAGCATTCATACAGGCTTATGTCACTTTCTTCTCAGTATTCTATGGAAAACATACCACTCATTTATATTAGCCTTTGTCTTTCAACAATCTTGCCTTAAAACATTTTGCAATTTAGAAATACACACAGATACAAATATCTTGCCAGTTCATATCAAGGAAAGCAAGAGTAATTCATAAAAATAAAACAAAAACAGTTTTCAAAATCATAGATTATTACATATATTTGCTGGAGATCACATAATGGTGGTTTTCAAACATTTTGGTCTTACGATAACTTTAAACTCCTAAAAATTATGAAAGACTCAAAATAATTTTTATGTGCATTATCTCTATCACTGTTTACCGAATTAAAACTGAGAAGATTTAAAAATGTTAATCATTTTATTAAAACAAGATTTATGTTAACAGAAATTATGTTTTTATAAAACACTGACTATTTTCTACAATAAGTGAAAACAATGGTACTGTTTAACATTTTAGCAAATCTCTGCTATCTGGCTGAAAAGACAGATTCTTCTAAGTGTTCTTCATTCAATCTACTGTGATATCAAAAGACTTGTCTCTAGAAAGCCCAACATATACTTGTGAGAGAATAAGGGTAAGAAGATAAATGACATCTTATTATTATTTTGACCTCATTGAGCCCTTTGGTACCTGGAGGGGAACCTTGGTGCATACTTTAAGAACTGCTGTTCTATAGAGCTATGTGAAATTGCTATTCTTTCCGACATTATAAACTTACATGTCTCCATGCCTTCATCATCATCATCTATGGCAGGTTTATCGTAAGACTTGTCAATGGCAGCTCTGAAGCTCTCATTGCATCCCCGTCCTCTGATTATTCGTGGCCGTGGCCGGTGGAAAGGAATATCCCCATTCAAAGTCACCTCAGCAACTGCTGTCTGCAGACTCTCTAGTGAGCTTGACTTCTTCAGACCCAGGGATGGTCCTACATCTCTGTTGGGAGAACCTTGGAGGTTTACAAAAATGAAATGTTAGTTAGAATTCACAGTAAAAAGAAAAAAGAAAAAAAAAAAAGAATTGGCCGTGAAACTGATATTCCTGAACATCTACAGATTGCAGTTAACATCGAGGACATAAACTATTTGCTCAATGAGTTCTGACGTGTGGATGGAAATGTTATAAAAATAAAGTTATGGTCACTAATTTTAATTTTTCCCATATATATTAAATTTAGTGTTTTTTTCTCTATCTTCATAGGAAAGTTTTTTGTCTCCATGTTTAGCTCAAGAGATAAAATTTTGGTCAGATCATTTGGTCCAAGTATGTAAATAATCTATAAGAACCAGAAGAACCCAGAGCTCACTTGAAAAGTAGGAATGATGAGAAGGCTAAGGTAAGCAACCAACAGTAAGCTGTGTAACTTAACTGAAATCATTTTTTGATAGTTTAAGATTATTTACAGCAGAAATTAAACTTTCCTCTCAATGAGCCTCATGGAATCTCTTCCACGTTGTACCGCAGATTCACATAACTCAGGAAATAGAGCACAAAAACTATCACCAGTACAATTAGGGCACCCTGGCAACAGGCAGGAACCAGAATCTGGTAAATATTACTGCTCTATTGGAGAGATCGATGCAAGATTTGAATAGAAACAAATTACATAAGGGCTCTCACTGGAGAGAAGCAGAGGAGAGACCACAGAGCTGAACACAAGTCCGTGTATCTCCAGCTCGGGAATGATATCTGCTTGTGAAACAAGCAATGAACAAAAGGAAGAAGACTTTGCAATTACGAAGAACATTTCACTAGGAAGGCAGGGGGCGGATTCAGGGAAGTAACCAGTTGGTTCTGTTTCTTGAGGCTATAGGGCAGGAAGGCCTGAGAGAATACCACAGTACCAAGCTTTAGAGGACAATCAAAACGGATTTCTTTAAGCAGGAAAGACAGCCTCATCCATCACTGCCTGACCTAGCACTCAAAGGCAGATGAAGTTGGCCTCTCGATGACTGAAATACCAGCTTTGTACCACCCACCGCCTGGGCAACCCAGGTTTTAGAACTAGCTTGTCACTTACACTGTTAAAAAGACGGGTACAAAGAAAATGAGAAGGTAGGAGAGAGCAGGTAGCTTCTCTCTATATGGGGTCATCAAGCACATATGTTGATCAATAATTAAAGAGTAGCCTGGACATGTTATCACCTGGAAGGCAAATAATTATGACACGGGTTTTGCATGGCTCAGAGTACAAAACAGAATAAAAGAGGAGAGTCAAAACAAGAACTGTCTTTTAAAGATTCATTTACATCTTGCACCTAATTTTCAAAATGGGGCAGCAGTTGTTACGTTAGAATAAATACGTCAAAAATGTAACAGGCAGAAAGGCAGACAGATGATTCTAATGAGGAAATAATATTCCATCAATTGTTGTGCTTGGGAGAAAAAGATGATTTATTGAACTTTCTCAGTGTAGGATCGTATATATTTGATTATCTTATGACAATTCACATGAATTGTTTCTTCCCAGGATGATCAATCTTACTTTTTCTCTTGATAGGCACTATAATTTTTGACAAGTTCATGTTCTAATACCCATAAAAGTCATGTCACCAGAAGGAAAATGAATTTGGTTCCAGAACTAAACAAAAAGTGAGATATCAAGGAGTCAAACAAAATAGGAAAAGATCACTTGTAGGCAGGGACATTTACTATGTATTTCCAAAAATTGCCACTAGGAAAATCTTTCTCCAAATAAAGCACACATATCAATTTTCATAACTACCAGTTGCATTTGCGTCCTATAAACTCTTAGAATGCAAATATCTGAACTTTATTGGGAGCATACAGGACAAGGGTATGTAGATGTGTATGTATGTATACTCCATATTTCATCCATCCATATTTTTCCAATAAAGATTTCATGCTTCATGTAAAGATTTACATAAAAACATCAGTTATGCCTGTTTTATTTTTTCTTTACAAAAAGTTAGCTGAGGTTGGACTTAATGTACTCAGAGCACTAAACATTTTAAATAATCAATTTCAGAAATAGCATGAGTATTTATTAAAATAAATATGTCTATAAATAGATGCATATAAATATTTACATATATAAAAATATCTAATATATGTATGTAGTAAAATACAAAAACAAGGGCAAATCTGGTAAAAAATCATGAACTATAAATAAACAAGAGATATTTTGTAAGCATAATTTAGGACTTACCTGTCTTCTCTCTGAATGCTAAAATTTTGGTGACACTGTGTATTGTTTATATATGCAGCTAATGAGTTATTGCATCTACATTAGTGTATGGTTGAAAATCTTCATAGTGAACGGTTATACAAAAAGTCAAAATTTGTGATTTGTGAATCTATAAGAGGGATCAGCAAACCATGAGCCAAATCTGGAGGGTCCATTTGTTTGCATGTATTTGGTGGCTGCTTTCATGTCACATCTGAACTAAGTAACTGTTACAGAGACTGTTTGGTCTGCAAGGCCTACATTATTCACCATCCAGCCCTTTACAGAAAAAAAGCTTGCTGGTTTTTTAATCTGTAACATAGATATCATATATTTAAGTATGATATTTGTCAAAGAAACTTTAATAAAGATTTTTCAAGTAATACATTAGGATCCCTGAATGAGGGCTACTGAGACCATTGACATCATAAACTTTTATTAGTGATAAAAATTAAAGATGCCTTTATATTAAATATGGAAATAAAATTAGTTTTATTTACACACACATACACACACAATGTCTTTTAATTTTAAAATAATATTCTAGAGTTGTCTGTAAATCTATTGGGTCATTAGGACACTTTGGTTATTATTTATACTCAAGGATTAAACTATTAGGAACCCAATTCTCTTCTACACTTGATCTTAGCCAAAAGGCCGAGAACCGATCCTATTCTCTTCTTATCCATGTTCTCTCTTTTCTTTCACAAAGAAACCTCCCAATATCATAAGAGATCCATAAATCCAGAAATAAAGGGGAAATCATAATCATACTATATTCCCTAGGCCTATTTTTCTATTCCTATCTAATACCCCATTTGCCAAAAAAAAAGTAGATGTCTTTTGCAAGGGTGATGGAAATGGAATTCAATTTTCATCATGAAAAGCTTATGTATGACTAGACAGATGATCTATGCAAAAACACCACTGTGACTCTACCAAAAACCTTTGGACTAAACTGTAAAATCATGATCATCTTAGCAATTCAAGTGAAGTTAAGAAAGAAAAATAACTGAAAATCTGTTCCCTGTCTAATATTGCAGGGTGGAAAGGACCCCTAATTAGATATATTATTCGTGTAGATTTAAAACCAATAGACCAAAAGGTACTTTGGTGTCTATGTAATAATTTTTGTCACAAGCTTTTCCAATTTCCTCTGGTAGGATAGATTACACACAGTGGTGGGGTGGGGGGAGAGAAAAAAAAAAAGCTCTTCTAATCTAGGATCTAACATTTTAAAACACAATAAAAACACAAGATTCAGTTAGATTATAAAATCTGCCTTCTCTCCATGAACATTATTTTAGGTTTTCAGTTAAAATCTGGATATAATCATTATTTTTTTTAATTGCAATAATGGTCTTCTCCTTTTAGTGGAAGTTAGTTAAATTAAATATTTTCTTGACTGTACCTGATTGGTATAGTATATAAAGTCATGTTCTTTAACCTGAGTAGTTTGAGTTGGTTTTTATGAACATTAATTTGGACAGGGCTTACTTCTTTAAAAGTATTGAATATTATTAACTCCAAAACTAATTACTCATTTGCATATATGAACTATCAAACAGCTTTTCTTTAGCCCTATTTCAGAGTTTCGGTGAATTTTATGTTTGATCAGAGAAATAACTACATAATAAGGGCTGAGGCTACAGTTAATCCTATGATTTATTGGATGTAATTTCACAATCTTTTTACTTTACAGAACATGAAAACTTCAACCATGTCCATAATAATCTTTACATATGTATATGGATACATATTTTTTAAGGCTAAAACTAATTACTGCAGGTCCAAAAGGTGAATTTAAGCTAAATAGTGCTAAGTGATGTGACTATATCATTCAGGATCTAGAATAATTAAAACACTATTCCTAACATAATAATAAATCATAAATGTGCCACTGTACGAAACATATTAATTTAATTACACATGAAGACTTTCTTGTGACTATTTTCATAAAATAACATAAAAAGTAAAATCTAATATAATGAAAATCCAGGTCAATATAATCTATTGATTTTATGAAATGATTTAGGTAGCATTTTAAACTTTATTATTTTTTTAATGTTTAGTTCCGAGAGAGACAGAGAAAGAGAGAGACAGAGCATAAGCATGAGCACAGGAAGGGCAGAGAGAAAGGGAGACACAGAATCCGAAGCAGGCTCTAGGCACTGAGCTGTCAGCACAGAGCTTGATGCAGGGCTCAAATTCACAAACCATGAGATCATGACCTGAGCCAAAGTCAGAGGCCTAATCAACTGAGCCCCACACGCACCCCTAGGCAGGATTTTAGAAGCAAGCCCTAATGAGTTTAAAAACAAACAAACAAACAAACAAACTTTAAAATAGGTTCACAAAGTCAAGATAAGGAGCCTTATGCATTACATAGTCTAACTCACTGTCACACAACTAGGAGCTAATTCTTGCATCAGAAGAAGAACTGAGGTTTTCTGAGCAATGAAAGACAGCAATATTGGACAGTGTCCTAGAGTGAAAAATATTTATATTTCTGCTATTATCCTTCAAATCAAAATCACCACTTTGAGACCATTGTTTGGACATCAAGCTAGACATCTAATAAATGACTTAGACATTTAAGAGTCTACTAGAAGAAATCTTGTTTTCAGGATTTGGATTTTTATTTAATGGCAACAAAACATTCCTACACAAATACAATTAAAATCTAGGTTGTTTCAGCATTTTTGAGACACAATTATATTTGTATTTAGTATGTACTTCCCTGATAAATTCCTTCTCACAGAAAATTTTTCTTTTCTTGTACATTTTGATTTCCTAAAAATGAAAACATCCACGCAAGACTGGAATATTTATGTTTACATGCAATATGATTGGCAGCTCTATAATTATGATCAGCTCCTCGGCCCACCGTTTCTATGGCAACACTCTAACTGTCCATTCTTACCTGCTTTCTGGTCATCCACTGTATTGAGTTTAGTCTCGTCAGCTACTGTTAAAAGGTAAATGTATACTGGTTAGCACAGTTAGTCCCCACAGCCCGACATGCTTCAATCATTCCCGGATCTGCTCAAGTTAGGTGATATTTCATGCAAATAATATGAAACATCGAGCAAACATTCATAATCAAAAAAGGGGGGGAAAGCAGTGTCTCCATGCAAAATGCCAGTCACTTCATTTCACCGACACGTGTGTTATTTATAAGTTAGCATATCATAATTAGCCAAGGCAATCCATCGCCAAAGTTTTCTTTTACGCATGTGATAAATTAATGCTTTTAGTCTTGAAGTACAAACAGCCACCAGAGAACAGCATAAGTTTCACTTGATTAACAAAGGTTTTAAAAATCATTTGATCAGTTTACAGATATAATTAATTATTTTACTATTTGGTTTTTTTGGTGGATTTGGATTTAAAAAGACACTACCTGATTGGTGTTTGATTGAGCCACTATGGTTATTTTCCTCCTCTCATTTGCTTCCAAATACTTTCTACAATAAATATTCTCTCAAATTATTACTTCAATTAAATGCCTTAATTTTATCAACACAGAAGAGTTTCTATTAAATAAACCTTAAAGAGTAGCAACGAAATGAGACATGAAGTAACCAAATTCTAGACATGGATTGAGATAATGGTTTCTCTCCAAAACTTCTCCTTCTAGTTCAAGAAACCCACAGCCAACCAAATACTATTTCAAAAAGTTGGTTTTAAACATCCAAAATGTTAATCTTTCCAAATAAAGATGCATGAGCATAGCATGATATGCATGTGTTTGTTTCTTTGATCATCAGGAAAACATATATTTTAACATATTGCACATTATGTAAACATGCCACTTATGAGAAATATGGTTATCGCAAACTCAGAGAAAAACTAATTTTTGCCAAATTGCCACATTTCACATTTATTTTCTCTCTTGCTTAAAGTAAACAGACATGTGTTTGGGACTACCAATTTTAATCTGAAAGCATCTAAACCTTATTTAGATAAAGATTCATGGAGATTGTACTCACTACCTAAATCCATGCTTTTTGATTTTCGCGTTTTAACGAAATCCAATTGACTGGCATCTGAAAATTGCTTTGTGCGTTTTTCTGACATACTCTGGCGTCCAAATCCTTCTCGTTGAAAAGCAAGAGCTGGATCAACATCTGGACTCAAAGAGCTGGTATGAAGAGAAAGATAAACATAAAAATATTTACTAAAAATAGAGGACATCCAACTTCAGGAAAGATCGTATATGCCGGTGCATATGAAGGTATGCATATGCATGTCCCCCAGAAATACTGAAGCACAAACATAGTCCATTAAACAAAAGAAAATTGTGATGGGAAAATACAAAATTTAAATGTAAAGTCATTCTTTCTGCATCTGAGTTCTCTCCTCCCCTCTTTCCCTCGGTTTCCTCACTCTGTTCCCCAATATATCATTCTTTCTAAGTGATTATCAAAAATAAGCCTGGTATATCAGAAGGATTGAATATCTGAGGAAATTTTTCATACATGAATACAAATATTGACAGCATACAAGGGACTCTATGAATTGCAATCAAATAAAAATTGCAAAAAAAATATGTCTTTAATCTTGTATTTCAGAAAAGAAGAAAAAAAAACCTTTGTGACATGTAGTTTCATAAGGATACAGTTTCTCAGCAATATTTACTCAACAGAGAAGGAACACATCTTTATGAAAACCTAGTCTAAGGTGTTGAGCTGGGTACCAAAGTCAAGAAAGGAAAAGGTTTCTGTCCTCTACAAGTTCCGAGCAAAAATACTACAACAGAAGCACCGAGGCAATGCTCTGGATGCACAGATGGGAGAGTGAACAGTATTGGAGGGTGGCAGAGACCAGATGACATTTGATTTAGGAGACACCAACACAGTAGTTCAAGCAGAGATGAGGAGGCACACAGTAAGTCACTGGGACAGGATACAGTTGGAAGTGGTAAGGTATGACATCGCATCACTCCTATTCCTAAAAAATCTGTGCTACTAGGGGAGCATGTGAGTGGCTTAACTGACGAAATCAGTTAAGTGTCAGACTTCGGCTCCAGTCATGATCTCGCAGTGTGTGAGTTCAAGCCCTATGTCGGGCTCTGTGCTAACAGCTCAGTGCCTTGATCCGGCTTCAGGTTCTGTGTCTCCATCTTTCTCTGTCCCTCCTCCACCTTGTGCTTTGTGTCTCTCAGGCTCTCAAAAACTGAATAAATCTTTAAAAAAATTTTTTTTAAAGTACTGCTAGGTTTTCTGAGCTCAGTTCATACAATAAAAATGGTTTTCCTCTGTACAGGGCACAGTGAGTAAATCAATTGGTTGTTTGGTTCTTTTGAGGGGTGTCAGCGCCCAGCCACGTTCCTTACCTGGCCAAGTAGGAGAAAATCCCTCCACAGCTAACTACACATACTAAGAAGGTGAGTGGCCACTTCCACCATGCCAGCTGAGTTTGTGACAGCTTTCCTTCTGTTTCTGATGGAAGCAAACTTCCCTCACTTTTATGGCTGTAGAGAATGACCATCCGCACTGGGAAAGGAGAATGCTCTGGTTTGGATATACATCAAAAGTGTAGCTGCAGTTTACTGTGCATGAAATGACAGTTGGCTCTTAAAGAAGAGCTAGACCAAAATTGTGAAAAGAAAGACATCAAGGAAAATGCTTTGTCGTCAAGTTAAGTGACCTGAAATGTTTCAAGCTCTTTGTATTAATAATGCTCAATAAAGAGAAGAGCTGTCTCACCCACCTTACAAGGCCAATGAGAGATTTCAAGGACATCATGTAAAAGCCCTTTGTAAACTGCTACCACTAAACAAAGTAAATGATTACCACCCCACATGGACTTTCTAACTCAAATTATCAACATACTACAAAGTATAACGGAGATAGGGTCCTTAAAAACCACACAAGGGGGCTGAACAGCCCTTCACAATCTTTTCCACCAAGTACAGAGAAGGGCCCCTAGGATGAGACAAGATAGATGCCCCTCAGAATTTAAGGAAGCACTCTCAGGCTCATGCAAGTTCAGGGTCGACACCTGAGAATAACTCCTTCCTTGCATTTTGCGTCCTGGTACCCGGCTTGCCTCACTCTGCTCCTGGCCCAGGTACTGAAAAAACTCCCACAAGCCCTGGGAGATGAGCAAGAACAATTTTACTTTGTAAAAGACAATGTTATAGGGGCGCCTGGGTGGCTCAGTTGGTTGAGTGTCCAAATTCGGCTCAGGTCATGATCTCACGTTTGTGGGTTCGAGCCTCGCGTCAGGCTTTGTGCTGACAGCTAGCTCAGAGCCTGGAGCCTCTTCAGATTCTGTGTCTCCCTCTTTCTCTGCCCCTGCCTGCTCATGCTCTGTCTCTCTCTGTCTCAAAAATAAATAAAACATTAAAAAAAAAAAAAAGACTATGTTATATCCTGACAAATGTTTTTTTCTTTGGATTCTACATTAAACCTTTTCATTGTTAACACACCACCTTTTTTCTTCAAAACTTTGAATAAATTTGGTGTTCTAAGAAGGGTCATGTTTATTGTAAAGCCTTTGGTGCCCCTCCACATATCACTACGATTACATACCGTGTACGTATGTATGTGTGCAGGCATGAATTTATAACCATAACATACATTATATATATAATTATATTGCTCAGACATATTTCTTAAGTTGATATATGCTTGTATATTATGCTTATGTAGTTGTATTCAGATACTACTATGCTTACTCTTATTTGCTCATATTTCCAGAGCACAAATACTCCAATTAAAAAATACAGTCCTGGGGTGCCTGGGTGGCTTGGTCAGTTGAGCATCAGGCTTCAGCTCAGGTCATGATCTCACGGTTTGTAGGTTCGAGCCCCGCATCAGGCTCTGTGCTAACAGTTAGCTCAGAGCCTGGAGCCTGTCTTCAGATTCTGTGTCTCCCTCTCTCTCCCTCTCTCTCTATCTCTCCCCTGCTCACACTGTCTCTCTCTCTCTCTCAAAAATAAACAAAATAAACAAACATTAAAAAAAAATTAAAAAAAGAAAATACAGTCCTTTGGGCACCTGGGTGGCTCAGTTGGTTGATCGTCTAACTTCAGCTCAGCTCATGATCTCACAGTTCATGAGATGGAGCCCCACATCGGGATCTGGGCTGACAGGTCAAAGCCTGGAGCTAGCCTTGGATTCTGTTTCCCCTCTCTCTGCCCCTCCCCCACTCGTGCACATGTGTGCAAGCTCTCACTCTCTCTCTCTCTCTTAAAAGTAAATAAATGTTAAAAAAAAAAAAAAAGAAAAGAAAAGTATAGTCCTAGAAAAGAAAACTAAAAACCCATATGATAAGAACTAGGACACAATTTTGCAACAGCAAACTCTATATTATATATTTTCAATAAGAATAATTCTTTCATATGTTGAAATCTGATCTTTGCAATCATTCTGCTCATGAAATACATGTTTAATATAAATTACTGGTAAAATCTTTTTCAAAGAAATACAAATTGTTGGTGCTAATGTTACCTGAAAACCACACACTGGCATGGTTTTTAAACTAATGTCACAGCCTTGGAATGGTGTTGTCACTAAGATTAGAATCTGCCGTATTACCTCGCCTCTCCTTAAAAACACTGTTAATGTTCCCTGACTCAATTAATGGAGTGAAAAAAGTATATTCTACTCATTAACAAATTAAAAGTTTAGCCATTTGACATATTTAGCCTTCTGCAATTGTGCAGTGAACTGTAAACATACACAATTTAAAATGTCAAATGAGTATGTGCGTTAATAAGAGCCTTAAATAACTAAATATTCTTAAACCATGACATAATTAATTCTTCTCTATCAATATACCCATTAAACTAATTTCAGACACAATAAACAGTACACCAGAATACTTAACAAGTTAGATTGCAAAACTGACAGCTGATTCTTTAAAGAATGTAACCATATCCTGACCCGCAACGTTATTAAAATTCCAGTTATTAATCCTGTCTTATTGCCCTTTTGTTTTCATAACATTTTCATCAAGGATTAGGGAGATATTGTCAAGCTGGAAAAGCTTACATTTTCTGCTATGATTCAGAACAGCTGCCATTCTTGTTTGGATAACCCTTCATTCATATTCTTCTCCTAGTGCCACATTCCCCACAGCAAAACCACACAAGTCCTCACCTTTTTATAGATGCCCTTAAGGAAATTAATGCCACAATCTATTCCTGCTAGTTGCTTATTTATTTTTACCAATACAGATCTATGCCCAGGGCCACCTCCACAATTCTCATCACGGTGAAGATTCAAAGGCTTTGTCCCTAAATTGAATACTGCAAATATCTAATCCTTACTTTCCCTGTTGTTACTTTCACTTTCAGAAAAAGATACAAACTGCAGTAGTAAATGCAACAGCATCTGTGAATTTCAAATGGGATTCAACTTTATATTGTACCTTCCCACTCAGAACCAAAACCCTCATTTAAAGACAAGTTATTACCATGTAGGCTTGAGTGTAGCTCTATTTCTAAATCCTGTGTTTTCAATAAAAGACTTTGTATAAAGAAAAGAAAGAAAGAAAAGACAAGACAGAGATGGACCCTTCAAGGATCCAAATAACAGGTGAGACTATTCCAAAAGAACATCTGCAGAATTCACAGGTGAGTGTGCTGGATGCTTGTGTGGTTTTGTAAAAAGCAAGAGAGGGGGGCTGGGCAGAGGGTGACTTTGCTAAGATCACCACTAAAACGTTAGCGCAGATCAACACCAGGTCCCCCGGACTTCTATCTGATAACGAACGTGGTAGCCAAAAGTCCAGGCAAGAAGAGAAAACAGAAACAGGTAAGTGGTAAAGGATTTAAATATAATTTTGCTGATGTATTCATGGAACACCCCTGAGAAAGGGCAATAAGAAAATTCTGGTATAACGCTTCACATAGCTTATGTTAATTATCACTACAATCTCACAAGGTCATCCCTAGAAGGAACTTGCCTTTGGCTTCAGGGTGTGTATAATTACTAGGCACGCAGATGACGGCACACGTCCATACTCATGTGCCACAAACAGCTCAACAATATCAAATGCTTTATTATGTTCTGGAGGATATAGGAGAAAGGATCGGCACTAGGCTGCCCCGAAAGTCATAATGTTAAAAGCAAGCAGGAAGCATTTTAAAGGGAAGGGTGACAGCACTCTAAAAAGAAAACCTTTAAAAAGCCTCTTCTCTCTCCCAGAACATAGCAACTATTAATTTGGCCAAAGTCATCTAATTGTTAGAAACTTTCAGTCACCTCAGAGATCTGATTGAACTGATTTAAGAAAAAAAAAATCATCAAATTAAAACATCTAAAATAATTAACAATGGAACTTAAGCGAGTAGGGGGTTTTTTTGTTTTTGTTTTTGTTTTTGTTGTTAGTGGTAATTTTGTTGTAGTTTGGCTGAATTACACCCCTGGAAATGCTAAAACAACGGGGCAAGTTTACAGAGTTGGGGGGAATCTTTTATTAAAAGACTGATAATTAAGAGTATTAAAACCATGAAAACAGGACCCTGCCATAAAAAAATTGATTAACTGTGCTTAATGACAGACCATTTAAACATAAAATGAAGGTGATTGCAATTAACTCATGTTTTCCCACCGCAGCACGTGATCTTACCAGTCTGCTGAATCACTGATTGCAGCCTTGGCCCATGCGCCAGCGTCTGTCATCACGAACCCCACGTCATCATGGGAGCTGGAGGATGACTGGTCAGAGAGGTGTGGGGGAAGCACTGGCAGCCTGTCATCTTCTATAATGACAGTGTCATCCTGGGGCATGTTCACTGTGGGGGACAGCTGGTATTTACCTGCCCAGTGAAAAGAAAAAGTAAGAGAAATTCTAGATGTCCATCTAGATACGCCTTATGTGCATTCAGGTTAATACCTTACAACACTAGAAAAATGTTTCCAAACATCTGCTCAACCTGGTGGAACAAAATAGAATGAAGGAAATTTATTTTTCATAAATAAATGTCCAAGGGAGAGCTCAAGTCTGTTCCCTCCCTGACACGGCAGCATGTAGCTCTTGGCACCGTATTCAGTTTCACTGGTTTCGAGTTTCCTAATGTCGTAGATGATCTCCAGAATGTCTTCTAATGTGAAAGTGCTACACAGATTTTAAGTTGCAAAAGTCCTTTGGAAAATTTTACCAGGAGATTTATAGGGAAGCCTTGCAGACTTACATCAACCATTCAGCCATTCATTCATTGGGCACATACCACATGACAAGTATGAAAGAAAGACTTAAATCTCTGCCCCCAAACAGCTCACACCCTAGAGAAAGAGACAGACATATGAACAGTGTTAAGTGACTGGTGCTGGGAAGGATCCTCTCCAAGTACTGTGGCATTCACTTGTGCCGGGCATAGCCTGGGTAGCTGCAGGAGGAGGCTGGGGATCTTAACAAAAGTTAACATCACAGTTGGACTTGGAATGATGACTATGATTTTTTTTCTGCTAGGAGAAGTGAGGACATTGATTTTAGACATCACAACTACTTCATTAAATTCATGATGAAGAAAAGCTCACAGTGAATTCAGGTGACACCTCAAAGAGAGGTACACGCAGAATGAAGACCTTGTGCAGAGATGGCAAGAGTGATCTCGAAAAGATTAAGATCTAACTGTCCAAATTTTCAGGCCAAGACAGTGGAGTCTACATTTTCATTTATTCAATTTGGATATAGCATTCTTGGTAAGGAAAGACTCACAACTGTCTACATTGATCAGTTTCTTCCAGAAAATCTGCTCAGGTACATGGGTCAGCATGACAGATGTTTATACTTCTTGGGACAAAATTATGATTCAAGTCCTATATCCTTACAGATAAAGCTGGCGTCCAAATGATGCCATCTTCCTCCTGAAAGCACTCATACTTCAAGCTTCCACCTCAAAAACTGCCACAATTCTGAGTAAGAACTCATTGGGCAAGCTTGGGTCCAAGTGGATATGTCAGGAGAGGCCATACTCACAGAAACACACATCACAATATGATGCAAGCCCAATGACCTGGCTCTCTCAACAAAACAAAAATTGACAAATTCCCTGTCACATTACAGCAGAATGGGAAAACTCTCATTTTAAGTCTAATATCCCGATCTGGTAAGCCAGTTTTACTGGCTCCTATACAGAAAATGGATCGCTGTATTTTCCCTTATATGAACACCATTTTATACTTTACACAGGGTGCTCTTTCCTATTATTATAAATAACTTTTTAAATAACACAGCAGGGGCGAGGATGTGGTGAAACGGGCACCCTCCTACACTGTTGGTGGGAATGTAAACTGGTGCAGCCAATCTGGAAAACAGGGTGGAGGTTCCTCAAAAAGCTATCAGTAGAACTCCCTTATGACCCAGCAATAGCCCTGCTAGGGATTTACCCAAGGGATACAGAAGTGCTGATGCATTGGGGCACATGTACCCCAATGTTCATAGCAGCACTTTCAACAATAGCAAAATCATGGAAAGAGTCTAAATGTCCATCACCTGATGAGTGGATCAAGAAGATGTGGTATATATACACAATGGAGTACTACATGGCAATGAGAAAGAATGAATCTGGCCATTTGTAGCAACATGGATGGACCGTGAGGTGTCATGCTAAGCGAAATAAGTCAGGCAGAGAAGGACAGATACCATATATTTGCACTCATAGGTCTAACAGGAAATATTTAACAGAGGACCATGGGGAGGGGAAGCGGGGGAAATAGTTGGGGAGAGGGAGGAAGGCAAATCATGAGAGACTCTTGAATACTGAAAACCAACTGAGGGCTAAGGGGGGAGGGGGAGGGGAATGGGGAAGGGGGGTCATGGTTATGGAGAAGGGAACTTGCAGGGAAGAGCACAGGGTCTTATATGGAAACCAACTTGACAATGAACTATTAAATAAATAAATAAATAAATAAATAAATAAATAAATAAATAAAAAGCACAGCAGGGGCGCCTGGGTGGCTCAGTCAGTTAAGCCTCCAACTTTGATTCAGGTCATGATCTTTTGGTTCCTGAGTCTGAGCCCCACATTGGGTTCTGTGCTAACAGTTCAGAGCCTGGAGCCTGCTTCAGATTCTGTCTCCCTCTGTCTGCTCTTCCCCTCCTCACACATACACTCTCTCTCTCTCAAAAATAAAAATCAACATTAAAAATTTTTTTTAAATAGTACATCAACATGTGGAGATTTTAATGTCAGTCTTAAGATCTATTTTTAAGATAAACATTCATAAGAATGTACAAATGATGACTTTTTGCTTTAACATGATTTTGGCTATTATGAGACGGCATATATATAGGCTTAAAGGATATTAAACATATATACATGTATCATCCTAGACATTTATCAAGGGGAAAATTTTGGTTGTTATGTATCTTTTCAAGACAACCCATCAAAGACATGCTAGAAATTTCAAGTGTATTCATCACCTAGCACCAACTACTTTATTATAGAAATACTATATGTTCACTGAAATCAAGACAGCATTTTATCAAGGAAAACACTGTTTTGATTTGATATGTGTTCATTTTGAGAAGCTGTGAAAACTAGCAACTTTTTATAAATACTCATGATTATAAAGCAGATCAAATTTAATACTTCATCGTTTTCCTCTCCTGAATTCAAATCACTCACTTATTACTACTTGAGTTTTTGGACTTCAGTACAGAAAGACAGAAATCTATCCAAAAAATTTATCATTCACAAATAAGGCTGGACATTCCCACACTATTACCAAAAGAAATATATCCTTCTCCTGACACATTTTTTTGCCCAAAAAGTGTACAGAATGACAAAACCAGAGTTATGCCTGACAGCCCACCACTGACAAGGCACGTGTCACAGCACTAAATGCCAAGTCCTCACAAAGGCAAAATTTACTGGAAGGAAAAATCACGATGTAATTACAGTGCACTCATTTTTAAAAAGAGAAACTAAAACTCCTGGGTTCACACAATATATTCTGAGAGACAGCCTAATAAGCAATATGGAACACTGAATGGTTCTTCATATGACAATCCTTTTTTTTATTTTAATAATATGCTGTTTTGAGTAGAAACACTGTACCTTAAGTGATCCAAAATTTTATACATAAATGGCAAGAAATTTTCCTAATAATAAGAAAACAATTTAGCTTTGTTCTCTCACCCATGATTCTGGGAGCTAATATTTGAAAAGATTTGAGAATTCCCATTTTTCATCAATTTCCCACTTCTTAACATGCTTGGCAGGAATTATAGTTTTCGAACCTGGAGGCAGGAATATACAGGGAGTAATGGATAACTCAATTATCTAACTACATGTTTAGCAAACTTCACCTAAACAATACCTCTTAATGATGTGTGCTACTACAGGGCACATCATCAACGCAAAACCTTCCAAGAGTGACCTGAGAAGCCTGTGATCTGATTTTAGATGGATAAATATTCCTCCTTCCTCAACTAGTTAAGCGACAAACTACAAAATAAAATTCACACCAGTCCATATCTTAAAGAAGAGTGAAACAATGAGATACAGAATGATGGTTCACTAAACATTTATTCATTGGTATATTTACATAGAAGGCAACACCATTCATGACACTAGAAACAGATGAAAAGTTTTTCAGTGACCTGACTCACAATAAAAACATTAATGTTCCATTTTTCCGTGTTGAATTTCTAACACGATAAAAACATGCTGAACAAAAGTATTTTTAAACTCACCACACATGTATGAATATAAAAACTACTGAGATTAAATTCTAAAATGAATACACCAGATTTGGGGTTTGCTTTAAAGAGAAGATTTCTTCAGACTAATATTTGGAAAAAAAATTAAGGTTCTATGTCTCCAATTGTTAACTTGTGATGAATTTGGGGAAGTGTGTTGGTGAAATTAACCATGCCTGTTATTGTTTTGTGATTATTAGGTAAGATAGTCTAGCAATTTGTATAGAAAGAAAAAAGTTTAAGGCTTTTATAACAAGGAAATCCTAGGTAGTATCTCTAGAGATTTCTTTTTGATGAGTATCCATGATAGTGGCAAGTAGGTCCATACAGAAGACATTTGGATCTTGCCTTAGTCACAAGTAGTCTGTTTGACCTGACTAAAGGCAAGGGGAGACCGATCAAGGTTGAAGTAGTGTGGGACTTGGGACTCATAAAAACACACATCCTTTGATTTAGCAACAGAAATCTCGTGCCTCCAGATTTGCCACTTAATTTTTCTGATCCCTAATTCTTCTGAATAGAAGATAATTCAGTTGGAGTAGATGAGTCCTAAGGCTACTTTCAAAGATGAGGTTGTGGTTTTTAGATCATTTTGTTTGCCAGACTAGAACAGATACTGGAAGCTGTCTAGTATCTTTTGCTTAAAGATGTAGATATTTATAAATTGATGTTAATAAAGAATGGATGTCACTAATACTTATTGTGTGGTCTCAGTATTCCCCAGAGAGGTCTACTTTTAGAAACAGGAAATAACCAAAAACAACAGAAAATAAAAAATCACCATGGGATCTTGTGACTGTTCCTCTATCTGCTAAGTGGAAAAGTGTGGCTGATGACCCCTGACATCCTTCCAAGTCTAACATCTCTTCCTATTTTGATCTATTTTTTTCAAAGCTTCTCTCCTGAGATGTGTTCCCACAGAATTGAGTTAGAAAGCTTCAATGCTCCTTTTGGTCTAGAGTCTCACATGATGATTTTTCTAGGTAAAAATTCACCCTACTTGCATAGAATTAGTCATTTCTTAAAGTAATAAGCTGGAATTTCAATACAAAGCTCTAGTTGAATCTTAGCAGATCATGAAGTAAATACCACCACTTCCACCAATGTGTACATAGGACTTATTCTAAACACACAGAAGACAACCCGGAACCACACGAGAGCTACCCGAGAAGCTCCATGTATCTAGATACTGTGCAAATCAGTACATATTAGTGCTATTGCTTTAGGTTAATAGAATTCAGTGCCCTAATATCTTCTATTTAGCACCTTGTTTTGGCATTTTCTTGTAGCTAACATCTTTTGTAAGATTTTTAACTTTAAGTGGGAACTGACTTAGCAAACTATTTGTTTCTTAGGGTCACTGATATTGGAGTAGGGGCTGATGAAGACAGGAATTCTCAAATTTGCAAGAACTCAAGATGCGGAAACAGGTTACACATGTTCATTTCTCAGGGTAGAACTCCACAGGATCCCTAGTTTCCAGTACAATATGTACAAACTATCTTAAGAAAACATCCAAATCATTCAACATTGACTCGGCCTATCATCAGAGGGTAAAGGGTCTGCGACCCCCGCCCACAAAGGGCACACACAGCACATGGCAGGGCACACAGCTGGGAGGGATGTTTCTGCCCAAGGGAAAGCATCTGGAGTCTGAAAAGTCCATTCCATCTCTAGCAGAGGGTGGGGGAACAACAATAATGCAAACTGAAGTGACTGATGAAGCCACAGCTAACAAAATCAGGGCAAACAGACTACGAAGTAAATGAAGGAATCCTCAGCCCCTATGTACAACATTTCAAAAGGTCACTAGGTGAATTTTGGGGCTTTTTGGTTTTTTAAGTTTTAGTTTTTCGCCTTCCTCTGAAGCATCAGGGGTTGGAGGCAGGACGCAGGTTACAGGAACTGGTGGACCAATGGTCTGATTCAGTATGGCAAGTCCTATGTTCCTATAATAAAGGGGAAATTACAGCGAATCACTTTGTATGCACACAGATCCAGGGACACATGCACTCTCTTTCCCTCTCAAGGCTCTGAATTGACATCAATGAGAAAGTATTTAACAAAGGTAAAGTTTTACACCAAAACCAAGAAAATATGGAAAATTCCACAGCAGTGAAAAGAGCGATCATTAACCAGCAAAGAGTAATGTGGTGAACTATGTACAGTGTATGCCAATGATCAGGTATAGAATGGTTTTTAGTATCCTTCCCCTACTTCCATTATGCCAAGTTGGCAAAAAGAAAAGTAAAATCAGAGGGCTGGCAGGTCTAAGTTCCATGTGCAACAGAATAAGAAATAGAGGATTTAGCATTTTTTCCAAACTAGGAAGCCAGAAGGTCTAAAGGAAGAACAGAAAATTCTATTAGCCATGTTTATGTGATTTTCTTGTCCTGCCCAGATCAGGGTTCTTTGTAGACAGAACTGTGTCTTACTCATTTTTGTATCTAGAGCAAAAGTATATACACAAATGTCTTGTCAATAGCAGGCTTTCCAGAAACGTCCACTGATGAATGAGATAAATTCTTGTTCCAATGAAGCTTCATAATGGAAACCTGAATTGTATTAAATCTTCATTAAATGTATCAAAGGGAGTTAAATTTAGGGTTTTACTTTGGAGCCTTGTGAAACATACCAGTAATAAAAGTGTTTTATGTCAGGTGCTATTTTAATCAAAACAGCTTCTTAGGTTTTAAATTTGAGAACTCTCACAAGTTAATCCCAAGATGAGCAACTCAGTAAATCCAACCACTCCTGTGGCAAAGCAAGTCTTTATTAACTGAATCTGTTAGTAGAAAGCTGAGCCACTGCAGAGCAAGTGCTAATGACCTCATTACCCACTGGGGCCGTGCAGACAGCACGGTGGAGCATCTAAACAAAGGATGCAAAAAACTAGCTTCCAGATTTTAAAATGAGGGCTTTGAAAAAGGAAAGATGCAATTAAAAAATGGTAACATCCTATTAAGTACAAACCAAATAAATGCGAATATTTCATATACGTGCAAGCATGTAGATATGTAGTTATTCCTCTCCCTCTAAACAGTGATGCTGGGGGAGATCTACAACTTTTGAATCCTTCTTGCCCTACACTACTCCATGCTGACTTCTCCCTAAAACCTGGCTTCATTTCTTATCTCAAGCAAGCTAAGAATATCTTGATCACTAACAATATTACCATGTGACCCCTTGCTTCTCTTTTTCGCCCCACACGTTAGAGGATCTAAAATTCACTTAACAAAATCAATGTATTGATTTACTCTCCTCACATTAACACTTCCTGGATGGTTATAATGAACCTACTCTTTTTCCTCTTGAAAACATGGGCCTCCTTTACATTAATATTACATTAATAACCTCCCAGTGAACCAGGAAAGCATAAAAATAAGATGTGATAAACAGTTTTACCTGACTCACCCATTATCCTACTGAGTGCAGCATTTCTCGTGGGTGATTCATCGAGCCCCTCAATCCCACTGTAGAGGGAATGGGAGATCCTTCGTTCTCGATCATCCAATACTGTTTCAATGGGCAGTTCAGGTCCAGAGGGGCTCCCAGGTGACTTCAGCTATAGAGAAAACGGGGCAAGAGAAAATCAGTACTGGAGGCCCATTAGCAGCATGGGGGAATTATAACAACTTGCCCAAGGCCTGTATCCAACTGGGTACCAAATGAACTAGAACTTTTCACCCTGTACCAAAATAATTTGTGATGACAGCTCTGCCTAATGACCAACTTTCTGTGCCACTTTACACTGTGCCTCCCATGAAGTTCTGTCAGATTGCAGCCATTGGAGGAAAAATATGTATATTAAAAGCTTTTTGTTAAACTTATTTTGCTGCTTATTTTTTCAATTTGACTGTTAGTATCTGTTGAAGTCAATTTAAGTTATGGTTTAATTCAGAATTCTTTATGGGATGTTGCTCTGCACCAAGTGTGCTTTAACAGAATGGAAGCCAGAACTCAGCTACACATTTTAGACGTATGGTAGGTAAATACACCTAACAATTAGCACACATCTCTGCGTGTGCTAGGAGAATTACTGTCTGTGCTACAGACCTCAAGACCACTTGTGAGCTCAGGTGTCTTTAACAAGTCACTGAACCTAAATATCTTCTGCTAGAAATTTGGAAAAAATGATTCTATTCTCTTACGATAATCTTAAATATATTTATTTCTCAGTAAGTAACTGAGAAAAACCACGCTGACAGTAGACAAACACTATCGAAGTATGGACCAAATATTCTAATGAAGCAAAGATGTGTATGTTACAAACACAATCTACTAAGCAAAGAATATAGGTCAATTTTTATCACCATGAATGAGAACAGTATGTGGCATTCTTTAAAACAGCTGTACCTCCTATGTCAGATTCTTCACAAAAATAATACGAATAAGGAACCTATGTTCATAAGGCCTTGAAACAAATCTGCTTCGAGGAAAAACAAAGCACACTTAACTGCAGTCGTCCAAATGTGGGCTCTGAGGTTAACCCCGTGGACTAATATCGCGTGACGCCTGGTGCTGGCTTGCAGCCAGAGACAAAGAGGGCTTGGTGGGGAAGGTTCTGGGGGGAGCAGCACAGCACGGCAAAGAGGGAGAGAGTTTGCACATTCCAAACAGATGAAACCACAGTGGTTGTGATTCCTTCATCTGAACAAATTATTATTTCTGTTAGAAGCTATCATCTGTTTAATATAAATGAGATATTTAATGAAGTTCTGAATTGTAGACTTATCTCTCCCAGTTTGATAAGCACTGGGGAGATTTAATGCATTGAAGGGTCAACACAATTACAATTGGAGGCACGTCAAACTGCAGGAGAATAATCAACTCGCAGCGCTAGTGAATTAGACTCAATAAGATTTAAATTGTGAAATGAGGATTTGTTTTATTAGCTTTTTTTTAAATTGCAGATTACAACTGACAGCTTTACAGAAAAGTAAATTAAGTATTCAAGGTCTCTGATGTAAAAAAGTAAAAGAACATTTTCCAAAAAAAATACTGTACTTAAATTCCAAGGTACTTTGAGGAGGTGAAAACAAAAACAAAAGTCAATACCCTATGCCTTTAAGAACAAGCATGTTTGAAAATTTTAAATGAGCACTTATATTAAAGAGACTTGCTATACAAGTCTCTGTACAAGAATTGCGTGCTGTATAATTTATTTGATCATAAGAAAAACAACATACTCTCATATTTGCTTAACAGATGCATTTCATTGAACCACACAACTACAGTCTTCTAGATGGTAAAATCTTTGTAAATCATTCATGAGAAATCCCTAAATAATCTAAGAGGCTATTTTAGAATTTTAGGAAATCAAATAAAAATTCCATTTAAAAAATGGCACATGCAGGCTTTCTAGAGAAAAACAAAACAGTAAAGTGCCTGTTCAGAAAGAACCTCATCCTTGAACATTTCATGGGAAAGAGTCTTCATGTGCCTGACCCCCCAACCATGTCTGATTTACATCTCAAAAGACAGATTTAAATGAAGACATCAATAGCCTCCTACATAAATATTTAACAGAGGATACAATGCCTTTTAATTTCTTTAAATAAAAACCTGATCAGGGTGCGAGGTTTTGTTTTAAATCTTCTGATGAGTTTGTTGTTGTTGTGAGAGAGCAGTTTGAGAAGGAGAATTGCTCCACTGTGGCCTGACAGCAGCACAGACAGGCAGAGAGCAAGGCGGTCTTGAGGAACAGCTCAGAGGGGTCCACAATCTGGGCTGCTCCCAGGCCCTACAAGTCCCCTTACCTACAACCCTTATCCAAATCAAACTTCACTAGAGGAAGAGATGCAAATAAGAGATCTGCAGTTTTCCCTTTGTAACTTGTTGTTCAACGTGCAAAGATGTTCTTCAATCCAACTTAATTCAGTCCTGAGTAGGGGTAGTTGTGTTGGACCTTCTTCAGCTCCATCTCTAGTGAAACAGGAAAGCCTTTCCATTCCTTAAAGAAACAATTAGCTCTTGGTCGCAGTAAGAGAACTCATATTGTGTAGGAGCGGAAACAGGTCATTCTCTAAAGTAATACAGACATGTCTACTGCAGGTCAAAACACAGCTTCCGTCCTTGACCCAGACATTTATTTCACTTTGTGGTCACTGTCCTCACAAAATAATAAGCTAAGTGAATAATAAAGATTCATGCGAATCAATATTATGACTTCATTTACAAAGGCATAAAATTAGGAATTACCCCAATACTGAAAAACAATGTAAAATGTAGTACTCTTAGATAAGATATCCAAACGACGATATATTGCTTTTATAATCAGAAAATAACAAATGCTATTTAATAACAAAGAAACTGGATATTGTCCAATGAATGTGCTTTTCATTATATACTTGGACTACCTTTCTTAGGAAAAGTTAAAATCTTGGCTTCTTTTAAAAAGCTAATATAATTTCTGTGGGTAAGTTTCGTAAATTCTCATGTTGCTGTAGGTAAGCATTAGTGGGTCAAATGAGGTCTTTCACATAAAAATGTATCCCACCATCTCAACTATAAGCATAGAAAACCTGTCATAGATATGGCCCTAATTTCCTGCATCAAACTTAAGACTGGGCTCTAGTTAGTAACTGGCACAATCTTATTATTTGATATTTCAGTATTTATGGGCTTATTCTGTTTTATCCCCAATGCCTGGCAAAGAACAGGTACTGGGTGAATAACTGGGTGAATAAATTCATTTCCAAGTGAATGACTCATATTTTCCTCAAGATGCTTTGGAGATTTATACATGCTAGGCCATGCGGAAGCAAGCCTAAACCTAAGGGCACAGTACAATGTTGAAATTAAAAGAAATTGAGCCTAGATTACAATTCTGTATTGTGGAAAGTACTAACATCCAAAGGTCAGATAAACACAAAACAATGAATAAAAAGACTGGCGTGAATTTTGCAGAAGAGTGGCCAGAGCTTTAGGGTCCCTTTTAGGCTTTGCTTCAGTCAGGACAGCATTTCAGCTCCTCCTTACCCCCTAGTGGGCAAAGGCAAGGATCAGAGTGGTAATGTAAGCTCCCCAAGTCACCCCACCAGTCACTGGACCACCCAGAATGTAAGGAAAGGTCTGGTGCTAAAGCCCATGCTTTTATTGCATGCTGCTTCCTAACACAAGCAGAATACAAAGTGCCTGAACAACACAATCACAATTAATTAGGCTCACTCACATGTGTAAGACGGATGGGCACCTTGCTTCTAAATTACTTTGCCACTACCTTAGCCTTGCAGCCAGTAAGCAAATCGTTTGACCTCTCTGCATTTATTTCTTAATATATAAAGTGAAGAGAACCATAAATGATACCTTAGGCCCCTTCCTATCCTAATATAGCTTTCTAATTCTAAGAGGATTAAACCTACAGAGAGAACTCATTTTAAAGTAGTCCCTGATGACTCGATCCTTCCGCACGGGGTCTAAGACAAGGCTCCCCTGGTCCCACTCTTGGCATGCAAGGCTTTGTATGATGTAACGAGATGACTGTAAGCTATGTTAGACTGCAGTAATTCTACAAATATGAATTTCCTTGGGACATCTACAATCAGCAGAATTATCACACACAGGCTATTTTCAATCCTCAAGGGATGATGTCACGTATTTACTCCCATTTCTGCTCCTAAGTCCTCAACAAATGTGTCCTTTGTGATGATACCCAGTGTTTCTGCCTCTTGCTTTATGTATTTTTTCCAATGGAAAAGAATGTCAGGACTTGCAAAATTTGTCTCCGGAAACGTCAATCCACCAATCAGGAGCACAAAACAAGGGGAAGTCATTTCTCTCTCTCCCTCTTTTTTCTAAAGAAACAATTATGGCTTATGAGATGTTTTACATGTACTTAAGTAAGAACATTAGATCTAAGGAAAGCAAAGAAAATTCAAAATCACTGCCAAAATATTAATTTGGTTACCATGCCTGATGGTTTTTTGTTGTTTATTTTTTAGAACTTCAGTCTCTAATATTAACTAAGTTATCTTTTCTTTTCTTTCATTTTTTGTATTTTAGACAAAGACAGAGAGAGTACGAGCAGGAGAGGGGCAGAAGGAGAGAGAAAATCTCAAGCAGGCTCCACTTTTCAGTGTGGAGCCCAAGGCGGGGCTTGATGACATGAGCTGAAATCAAACCAGACTCTTGACCAACTGAGCCACCAGATGCCCATGTTGTCTCTTCTTCTAAAAACACAAGACTCTGCAGGATCACGTCCCTTCTCATTCAGCTCATGCTTAGGTGTCTGCTCTGGCTTGGGCCTCAGTGATGGGAGAGACAGGAGCACGGCAGACGGACGACACCCCAGCCCTCTCAGGGTTTACTGGCCTCATGAAAGAAAACCAAAAGGGAAAAGCATGACAGCATACATGCTGCTAGACGAAGGTAAGTGCTCGGACCCCAGAAACACCCCAGTGAGAGAAACTACAATCTAAAGGCTTTTTTTTGCAAGGACAAGGACCAGAATAGGCTCATGGGAAAAACCTTGAGGCAAGAGTGTATATCATGTGTCTGAAAAAGTGCAAGGAGTGCTGAGTAGCTCAAGCAAACTGCACAGGGACAGTTTCTGCCTGTCTTGGTGGGCTGTGTGATGGAGCCTGGCACTTGTCCTAGACAGGCTGAAAACCTCCCAAAGGGATATCAGCCAGGAGTGATGTGAACAATTCATTTTGTGGAAAAACATGCCTCACTGCAGTGTGGAGAACGGACCAAGGGAGAAATCCCTGCGGAGGCTGCAGCACCAACCCCAGCAAGACGGCGGGGCCTGAAGTGGGGCAACAGCAGAGTGGCTGGAGAAGAGTGGGTGAGGAGAGAGAGGTTCTGGAAGCAGAGGCTATAGAGATAGGAAATGTGTTTGGGAGGTCAAGAGTAGTCCCCCTTCACCATCTTCTACAACTGACAGGACAGTGGTGTGGTTCGCAGGGTGCGGGGAGGCAAGACAGGGCGGAGGAAACCCGCAGGGCTGGGGGCACCTGCTGAATGAGGTGCCTGAGCAATGAGCCAGCAGGTATCTCCATGGGCAGTTAGACAGAGGGATCTGGAACTGGAATAGAACTCAGAGCTGGAGACAGGGTTACAAGAACCATCACAGCATCGGTGGTACCGGAAGATGTCCCAGGGAGCATGTGTGGAGGAAGAAGCGATAGCCCGGGGAAAGCGTTGAGAAATACTAACAATAAAAGAACAGGCAGAAAAGAAATGAACCTCAAAGGAGAGAGAAGATCCAGTGTGAAGGAGGAAGAAAATGGGGAAAGCAGGTTAGGAAATGATTCAAGATGGGAGCTGTTCCAAGTTTCCTGCAAGGCCAAGAACAGAGACTGAGAAATCTCTTCCAGAGAACATCTCCAGTGTGCTGTTCAGTGGGACTCAGGAGAAGATGATACCAGAGTGGATACTTGGTAAATAATTTTTGAAAAACAGTATTAAGATAATATACGACCCTTCATTCATATAAGAAAAGAGCAAGGAAAGATGTGACAAAGTACAATGTTCTTTCGTAAATTCTTATCTTCTCTGGCTTGAAATTAAGTATGCAAACCCCTGATTTAATGATGAGTTAGTAAAATATAATTTTGTGATATTGTCAAAGACCAGACCCCATGGCTAACCAATAGACCCAAAAGGAGAGAACTCAAAGCACATTATTTTGGCTTGAGGTTCATTCATGACAAGACATCGTATGCTTATATCAATATTTACTCTAACACAATTTACACATGCTCTCTTGTAACTCAGAGAGATGTTTTTCCAAAGGTAATATATAATATAAGTACAACAGCAGCAAAATCATGTCTATGCCTTATGGGAAGCTGAACTGAGCTATTCTGTCTTCATATAATTCTCTAGTTAAAAATCCTGTCAGTACAAAAGGCTTCTCGGTAGTATTACAAAGAAAGCACTGCACTCAGGATAAGGTTTTTTTGATATAATTGTTTTATAAGCTTATACTCTCCTATGAAATAGTAATCACCAGCAATGTATGAAAATGATACCATAAGGAATATTGAATATTAAAGTCTATTACTGTCTATTGCAGCTGTTCCCTTACTTAAATCATTTCATTCACATAAATTCATATGCAGAAGTGAATGAGACAGAGATATTTCAGTGGGATTCCAATTTCATGTGTTTTACAGGACAACAGGGAATAAAATCAGAGCTTTTATCAAAACATTTTCAGGCTGGTACAGGTTTGCTCTGCTGCTGCTTGGGGAACAACGGGGAATCATCTGACTCAGAGGAGAGCGCGTCTGTATTCAGGATGCTGGTCTTAGTAATTTTCATATGTGTTAAGTGCCCCTAGAACACCCAAAGTTCATCTGTGAAGGAAAACTTTGAGAAGATGTTACAAATTCTAACTTTTAAAAGGGACTGAGCATATGATATATTCTGCAGCAGAATTTAAGTTCTAGGAGAGAAGGAGCACTGTTCTTATTCACTGCCATATGCCAGGGACCTAACACACTTCCTGCATATAGCAGATAGATAGATACTCAATAAATGTCTGCTGGAAGAGTACCATCCTGCGAACCAGAGGGTCTTCAGGTTTAGAAAAAGACCCGAGAAAGAACAAATGCCTGTGAACTTACTGTGGAGAATTTTCATTTAGTACATTACAGGACTTGTATTTTTTTTAATTTTTTAAAAATGTTTACTTATTTTGAGAGAAAGAGAGCAAACAGGGGAGGGGAAGAGAGAGAGGGAGACAGAGTCCCAAGCAGGCTCTGTACTGCCAGCACAGGACCCAGTGCAGGACTCGAACCCACAAGCCATAAAATCATGACCTGAGCTGAAATCCAGCCTCAGACACTTAACCCGCTAAGTCACCCAGGTGACTCTACAGGCCTTATATTTAAAAAATCAGTTAATAATTTTTGGCAACAAATACAAACTCTGCATTTCAAGAAAACCATTCCAGTAGCCTATGCTGAGGGATTAGCATTTATATTTATCTTATGAAAGTGAATTTTTTTATGGCACGGTTTTCTACTCCTAGATTTTAAGTTACGGTTCGTTGATCCCTTGCTACAGAAATCAATTCATTTATTACTGTTAACAAATTTTCCACTTGAAAAATAAAAATAATAAAGAAACAATAGGCAATAACCAAGGTCACCTCTACATTGAATACTCAACTTTCATTGCAAAATAGGAATGTATTCCGGGATGGCACGAGTTCTCAACCAACCTGAATAGCTCATTTCATATATATATAACCTAGGTTGTCAAATTAAGAAAAACACTTAAATGATTTAGATATAATTTTCAGTTTCTATGATTTCATAGGCATTTCATTTTGCTTGATTTAAAAGTGTGGGGAGTTGAACATTGATTAAAAACAAAAACAAACTCTACTTTTTTTTAAAACAAGATTTGCTCTATAAATTCTCAGCTCCCTCCTATTTCCTAGAGATGGCCCATAATTTATAATAGATTTATGAACCTTTTTCTTAGGTTCTAATATAATCACATCAATATATGATTTCTTTTAAATTGTCAAACGCCCCATTACGCAAGAAAGTATGTTTCTACTTAGTATATTTTTACAATTTGGGAAAACATGATCGTAACTTTCAAGAGAGGATATTCTTCCTACTCACTCCTCGCCACACACTTGCTGCATGTGTTAAGAGCTGGCCATGGCACTGTGCAATAGATAGCACTCAAAAAGCCTGCATGCGGTCAAGGGGAAAATACTCGACCCTGTAGTAAAGGAGAAAGGTGACACTGGTGAATAGATGTCACAATTTTGACAATTTCACAAGCGAAGAGACTCTCTCCTTTCAGGGACTTTGAACGAAGCATCCTATTTTAGGTAAGCACATGAACAAACCATTGTTTCATTGTTTCTCTCTCCTAGGTACAACACTCTGGAACAGAAGAGAAACTGTTGGCTCCCAGCAGGAAGGTATGGCCCTGTTTTTAAGAAGAGAACCCACTAAAGGTGCTTTTAAGATCCCAGTGTTATTTGTTGAATTGGAGGTAGAAATATAAATGCACACTTAGGAATATTTTGATCACATAATTAAGAGAACAAATCATAGTCCACAGACATTACAATAAAGAGAGTAAAGATAATTGATAGTATTTTGAAGTAAAGTCCCAGAACCTACCATGTTTTGTCCAATATTAGGACAAAAACTTAGTCTTATTACAATTTCAAATGCTAGAGTCTTCTGTCTTTTTATTCTTTACACTTTACCTCATTGCACTTGCTTATTCGCCTCGCAACAATGAGCTGGATCATTCCTCGCTTGTTCCCTTCAGTGGACATAGACCTTCGGAGGGTTTCCATGGCATCTTGGTTTGTCTTGCCCAACAGGGATTCTCCATTCACTGCTATCAGTTGATCATTCACCCGAAGCCTTCCATCCTGGGAAGAAAACAGGTAGAAATAAGTGCTATTAAATAGACTGTTATAAAAAAGTTGCTTTCTCTTTAGTTAAAAAAAATAAAAAATAAAAACAAGCGAGATAAAAAGGGGGCTTTAATCGTAATGGATTATGCCCAATTGAACATGAGCACAATAATGTCTAAGCAGCCACTGCAGCCTGTGTCTATTTCAATCATTTATACATTCGTAAATCAAGTCATTATCATAATCTGTTTACCAAAATAGCATACTAATTCAAAGGACACAAAGTGATTACTTTCTTGCTTACAGAGACACCCATAGAGGTTACTTACAATCCAAGACAAGAAAAAGCTCAAGGCTGTTAAAAAATTGCAGAGAGGTGCCCCCTTAACAAATAGCCAGGAAACGTTCTCTGGCCTGGGGAACAGTGTAGGTGATCCGTGGGCAGGGGAGGGGGGAGATGGGCTTTACTGCAGGACAGCTCTGTGCCAAAACCTAAGCTAAGTCTTCACACATAATACCTTCTTTCAATTACAACTATGGGTTATAAATTCTGTGAGACAAAAAAATGGAGACTTGAAGCTCCGAATTTCATACCCAAATGAGAGATTACTGAGATTTTTATTAGTTTGATCACACATGGGCTATTGTGAAGAAAACCAAAGGCATTTGGTGAGTGTTACAGGGTATCTGAATATGACACTCCAAAACACACCATTTTGGCATAAGGACTATTTTGAGCTGAAGGCAACTGAAAAATGGCAGATGGAGAAGGAGCTCTCTGCTGTTCCCTTTTCTGGCTAAATGCAGGGGATAGAGTTCCTCTTATGAGGATGTCTCCTCTCCTCTCTTAAGCCAGTAAAAAAAAAAATGGCCCACATCACCAAAAACAGAGACAACACTGAGATTAGTCAGCCTACAAAATGGACTGTACAAAATAAACCTTATCTTCCACTAGTTTCTGCCATATCTTTGCCGTCTCACAATGTACTGCCCCAAAGCCCAACCCGCTCTTCCTCGTCTACCCACCGCTCCACAATCCATTGCCCTTTGCTAAGATGGTATCTAAGTTTCTGAGTCTAACCATTGCTTTGGATTTCCTATCTCTTCTGTAGAGCCCCTGTATGTGGAAAAATTTTTAATATTAACATCAATAAAATTTGTAAACATGTTCTGTTCATCTGTCTTTTGCCAGTTGAATTCACAGGCCGCAGAAAAGAAAGTAATCCACCCCCAGGCTGTATATATGTTTCCAAATGGGAATAGGGTTGTAGTTAAATATTTCTGTTAATGCACAGAAGCTGGGTAAAGTTAACATCTGCTTACTTTAGATGCTGCTCCTCCATTAATAATGGACTTGACGAAGATTCCCAAATCTGCATGGTTCTCTTTGGACCGGTTACCTTTGACACTGACACCAAGACCCGCTGATCCTGAATCATTAAGTGGAACTTCAAACGTCAGAAATTCCCTGGTGCCATCAGGTGTGAGAACAATATCCTCATCTTCTGCTTTCTAGTAGGAAACACAATTGCACGGCACATTATATTCCAATGCTCCTTTCTCATAGCTGTTTTTAAAGACTGCTAATGAGCAGTCTATAATCCTCAAGCACAGTATTTCCAGCAAAGTTCCATGACAAGATCCATGCTAACAGTGCGTCTGCACCCCTTCCAGATGATTCCTGGAACCAGCTGTTAATATTTTCATGTGGCACTTGTTTCAATATTGAAACAAACTTAAACCAGATTCTGAGCAAAGTAGGGAAAAATACAGCTGAAGACTGAAGATATATAGACTCCTGGAATTTGGGATACTTTTTTTTTTTGGTCTGTTTATATATCCTAAACCACAAGAGGAAAACAGTAACAGCAGGAATCAAAACAAATAAATGTAACTCATTCGTCCTTTTATTCATGAGGAATTTTTGATGTTATTAACAGTTTAATGTTCACTAATGGTATATCACTTTTTTCACAAATAATAATAAGTTCTGATGATACGGAGTCAGCAGAAAAAGGTATTCATTTTCAGAGAGCCACTGGAGAGCTTTAACCTTCAACATCTGTGAGGCAGAAACAACATTAGAGAGAAGCCTTCCCCAGCACTGTACCACACATACTACAGCAATCTGGCTTAATTAATTAGTTGTATATGCACGCTCTGATTTCCTAACTGTAGTCATCACTGCCCAAGACGACTGTTCCAGAACACAACACACAGAAGTCACACAGATCTGCGCCCATCTCCCTTAACACAAGAGGACATGAAAGCTGAGAGCATAACCTGATGGACCACAGGGAGGCGGTGTGTTCGGTCACTAAAACCACTGTAGGCCAGAGACGGAGCAGGCTGTCTCCTGATTTCTCTGCCGTAAACTCACCCTGACTAAGACTTTAACCCCTTATATGTCTACACTGGTCATCTTCACAACGGTAAGGACTGAATTCTCTTTCAAAAATTAGTATTTTCAACCACATAACAGTCATGTGGCACAGAGTCTTCAAATCACCGCTAACTGCCTCAACCAGTCCTACAACACATTTCTGCTTCTCGTTTTCCAATTTTGGAATATTTCTCCACTATCCACCTAGTCAAATTGTAATTGAAAACTGGTTAAATATCTAATGATACGTTAATTAGGCTAGACTATATAATGCATCCTTTAAAGTGTGCTTGTAAAAACTACTCAGTCACACCCAGGAAAGTAACTTGTTGCAAAGTAATGTGGGTAGACTTCAACCTTTTTCTGGGTCTCAAAAATTATTTTTAATTTTTCTAATAACAACCAAAACATAATAATAATTTTTTTTAATTTGAGGATCTAACATATCCACTATACGCAATAATTTTTAAGTACAGCATTTATCAATAAAAGATTATTTTTTAGAGTAGCATAATGCAAAAGATATGTTTTTTAAATCCCCAAATCCATAATAATATTATTTGTAAAGTAACATTTTTAACTTACTAATATCCAATGTTATCATTTTATAGTAAGGCATTCTTTTTGCCATCTTTGCAAAAGGCAACCACATAGTTACCAGGACAAGGTATGTTTCAAAAAAAATAAAATAAAATCACTAATGTGTTAAAATAGGAAAACTATAAAAAATGCAAAATAAGAACAACTTGAAAAGATACAGGCAATTGCTATGTTCACTATACAAAAGCAAATACATTTCAATGTCAAAGTCAAAATCAAATCTAAGCCTGCTCATTATAAAAATATTTATATTTAAAACATTTCCAGACAATAATTATAGCTCAAATAAAACCAATGTATTATTGGGGAGAAAAAATATATCAAATACTCATATCAAAATATTGATATCATAGCACCTATTTACCATGTTAATTCTAATATATCTACTTTGCATTAGAAGCTTTTTATTCAGAGGATTAAAATCAACTAAAAGGCACTAAGAAATGAAGTGGTGTGCATTAATATGGCTATCTCAATATAAAATGTTATAAAAACAATGTATAAATAAACGGTGATATCTGAAATACAAAAGGGCATCAAAACACACCATAGTCTCCTTCAGAATTACTTCAAAACATACTTTCTGAAACAGAACCAGCATTTATATTCCTAGAAAAGTTGCATTTGAAAAGACATAAAAAACCCAAGATAGTTTTTAGCTGGGCATTTAGGTCTGATCATTGCATACATCTGCTTGACTCAAATCTAGAAGTTTCTTAATTGTCATTTACTGATTTAGATCTTCAGTTTGGCTTTTTAATGTTTACTGATTTTTACATTTCCATAATGTTTTACTAAGGCTTAAAATTCTCATTTATTTTTCTACTTGAAAAATCAAGATAAGGAGCTGACTGAATATATGAAAAAAAATTTTAATCAAGTTGGAATCATTTCCTGACATGCCCTACTCTGAACCTGTCTTAAAGGAGCCTATTTTCTCCACAGGAAAGTTTCATTTATTATGAAAACTGCAGGATGGGAATAATATTCTTTTTCAGCTTTCTTATCAAGTGTTAAGTCATTACTATCATTAAAAACATTTAAGTGAGAGATTGTACTTTCCTTTGATGTTTCATTATTAATCCATTTGGCTCTTGACATAAGACTGAAATTAATGCCAGCGTTTAGAACTTAATTTTCTGGCAGCAAAATGTTTAAAAAAATTTGCTCTTCAAAACCATTTTAAATGCCACTATATTACAGAGAACTTTTTATGAAGTCTTCTAATATGGAGATCTCTTCATTCTGACACAAAGGAACAACTAATTTTCTATCATCTTGATTGTTTCCATTCAGATTCTATATTTTACAACCGTTTCTTGAGTAGAATTCTTTCAACAAAACACAACAAATGTGTTTTCTTTAATTTGCCTCTCAAGCCATTTGTAAGTGACCATGTCACTCAAGTACATATCATGTCCCTCATGTACACACTATGAACATTCCAAGTGATTTTTTTTGCATTGATGCAACCTATCATTTTTTCCCTTACCTAGTAGTCAAAGTGGCATTATTGCTTAGCATGTTAGAGGTAAGAAACCTGCTGGATGGGCACTATGAAAGCTATTTGCTTTCCCATTATCCTCAGAACAGGAGAAAAGATGCACACTTATATTTGAAATGAGACAGAAAAATAGCCACAAATATGCAGCACCAAGGCCCAGTCAGGTTCCTTTCTTCCCCAGACAACAGACAGCTGTGGGAAACAGCTGGCTCACAGGTCCCTTTGATCCTGGTTTAATCTAAAAAAAAATGTGTAGATCTATAAGAGAAGAAATAAAAGTTGATTATCTTAAGTAGTTGAAAAATAATCATGAGCAGAGTCATCTCTGGACTTCAATATATTAAGATATTAGTAAGAGTGCACAAAATATTATGAAAAGAGGCAAGAGAAACATGATATGTATGCATGTCATATGAGATCATAAAATTACAGATGAGTCCAACAGCTGATTGCAGGCTCTGCAAAGAAATAAATAACTCAATAAACATTATACCATTTGTGAAATAAAAGGAAATAAACATAAATATATAAAATATGCCTGCTAATGTATTGGTCTTTGGCCTCAGTTCCTGACAAAGAATTCCTAAATCCCTTGGGATTTTCTAGAAGTTAAGGGCATCTTTTGTTCTAATGAGGTGACACTTGGTGGGCTCCTCAGTGGCTCCTGGATGGACTCTTATCACCAGAAGGTGTAAGACATGATTAGAAGTTTGGAACTTTAGTCCAAGCCCATTCTCTAAAGAGGAGAAAGGGGCTGAAAATGGAGCTAATAAGTAACCATGCCTACCTGATGAGGCCTCTATAAAAATCCCAAAAGTATGGGGTTTGGAGAGCTTCCAGGGTGATAAACACATCCATGTACCGGAATGGGGGCACACCCCAACTCCAAAGGGACAGTAGCTCTCCAGCTTGAGAACTTCCAGTTTTCACCCTATCTCTTTATCTGGCTTTCCATTTGTGCCCTTTAAAATATTCTCAGTAGAAGACAGTCTTGTGGGCTGAGCCCTTAACTTGTGAGATCTAACACTAACACCAGAGGGTATCACAAGTACCTGGTGTGGAAAAATCACACATCTGGTGTCAGAAGTGAGTGTGAGCAGAGAAAGAACAGCAAAGTGCTTTGCTGCTCATTGTTCCCCTAAAATTTATTGACTTCACTCCCTTTTCCATGGAGTTAGTACCATTATTACACAAAAGTGATAAAGTATGAACAAAAAGATAAACACTCTCACATCAAATAAGAGAGATGTGAACAAGCAATTCATTAAAGAAAGATGGGTGGACCAAATCATCATCATCATCATCATCATCATCTACTTGCAACAAAAGACATGCAATCAACAAAACTTATCAAACTGCTGAAAAATTTATTTTAAGTAATGAATCTAAGAATGCAGAAGGTGTAGTGAAATGGGAACTTTGTTGCACTACTGGTGAAATCTACAAACATTTAAAGAAGTCAATTTGACAATGCTTATCAAAAGCCTCTATATTTTGTTTATAGTTTAACCCAGAAATAATAGTTTAGTAATACGTCCTTAAAAATAAAAACTAACAGAGGTCAGGAACAAAGACCTAACTCTTTGGATGTCCACTACTTTAATAGGACAGCTGAAAATTAAAAACAACCTATATGTATGATGTTAAGCAGATTAACACTATTCAGCTATTAACATGTCTTTAGAAAATATCTCATTTGGTGGAACAGAAAAACGTTTATGACTAAGAAATTGGGTTTTATCCTTATCTATTCTTATGTTCCAATACTTCATCCAGGATAAGCCTTGGTATCTTATTTTCATAAACTGTTTAATAAAGTCTCTCTTTCTCAGTAAAAGCATTAGGAGGAATATATCACTCTGTCCTTCTGCTTAGAACATGACATTCATTAGCTACATGATATGTGCCTAGAACATGATATATACTAGCTACATAGGCAAAGAAGAAAATCATAAAAAATCACACTTCTAGATGGTGGCACTGAAGTCACATAATGGCAGGTGCTTTTTCCCTCCATGCTTGACTGAATTTCACACCATGATTATGTACTACTTTTTTGTACTATAAAAATCCCACTACATGTCATTTCTTTCATTTTTCTTGCTCTTCACAAACCCAGTGTGGGAAAGAAGGGATAGGGGGATGGTTATAAATGTTGGGCAGGGGCTGGTGCCCGGGGCAGAAATCTTAAGGTAGCTCTTATGAAACCATTAGGCCGCGGTGGCAGAACCTCAGATTCTCAAGCTAACAAGAGGTTTACAAAAGGTCACATTTATTCAACACAAAGAGATTAAATAATATGTAGTTATCACACATAGGAAGAACTATTCTTGTTTTTAATGAAGAGGGAGATTTTCTTAAGAGAAGTTATCTTGGTTTCATTTATTTATTGCACAAAAGAATGACCCTCCAAAATTTCTTTAAGTTATATATTCCAATTTATCCCATATGTGTGATGAATGTTTATACATAGTATCTGTGCTAATATGGTAAGGTTAATTATTCTTAAAAGCAAAGTCAAAATATCACATCTGGCCTTACTGTGTTCTATTTTAAATCAAATGATAGATGTAAAATAAGTAAAATTTCAAGAATTTATTTGCTTGATTATATACTTATAAAATGTTACTAATGTTACTAATTTATAATGCCAAGTCATAAAAATCCTTATCAAATTAAAAACTTCCACACGAACCCAAACTGAGGCACATCCTTAAAGCAACTTGCTCTTCAAAAATGAAAATAAAGATAAACTGAAGAAATGTTCCAGATTAAGGAAGACAAAAGAGACATGACAGCTAAATTTCATATATGGTCCTGAATTGGAAGCCAGAGCAGAACTTGATTCGTATGTATGTATGTATTCATTCATTCATTCATTCATTCATCTCTGCATGACATTCAAGTGGTACTACAATACTATCAAATCAATGTTAATTTCATGATTTTGGTAACTATAATGTGGTTGCATAAGAAAATGTCCTTGTTCTTAGGATAGATGCACTGAAATGTTTACAGATAAAGGGAGATTACATCTACAATTTATTCTCAGTTCAGAAAAAAAATATGTATATAGTGGGAAGAAAAGGAGGAAAAAGTAGAGGGAAGAAGAGTGGAGGATGAAAGATACTTAAGTATCAAATGTGATTAAATATTAACAATTGGGGAATGTGGTGAAGGGTATACAGGAGTTCTCTGTGCTATTTTTGAAAGTCTAACATTTCAGGATAAAAATTATATGTAGTAACTAATCCAGAATAGCTTTTCTATACCTAAAACAGTTTTCATTTTAAAACAGATATTTCTACCAACATAAAAACTAACCTGAGTTCAACAGCAAGAAAATCATATAATAAAATTTTTAAATATTAATTTTATTACTATTCACAAAAGAGGACAATAAAAATAACTAAGATTGATTTCTAAAGGAAAGCACACCAAACACCACAAAACTACTATCTTACTGTAGTAATAGTAAGCAATTTCAAACAAATTCCTTAAAGTTAACATGGAGATTGACTATAAAAAATCATTATGATATTTGTAATATCATGAAAATACTATTCTATCCCAACTGTGGAGAAGCATGGTTTCACAGTAAGTTTTAATTGGGGCACCTGGCTGATTCAGTTGGAAGAGCATGCGACTCTTGGTCTCAGGGTCATAAGTTTGACCCCATGTTGGGTATAGAGATTACTAGAAAAAAATAAACTTAAAAAAAAAGTTTGAGTAATTTAATTCAAGCTTCTTCCTTTGAATTATAAGTTTAAAATAAGTGTGAGCATTTAATATTACAAGATGTTATAAAATGTTTTGTGGCAATAGCAATATTTGCTGCTCAAAGCCAAACTATTAAGGTCAACATATGATTAGTATATGATAGTATAAGTCTTCATCGAAAAACTCAAAAAAGGAAGTTTTTGTACACTCTTATGTGTTCTCTAGAGTATCAAAATTAATTTATATTATAGATCTGCAGAAGTGCTTATGAGGAATTTAACACAAATAATTTGTATAAAGATATTGATGAAGATGTAATAAACCAAAATCTGCTCCCTCTTAAGCGTCCTACTTGTTTGTCTGACTTGAGTAGGTTTGCTTTTTATTCTTTCCAGGTTTTTTGAGATATAATTAATATATAACATTGTGAAAGTTTAAGGTATACAATAGGTTGATTTGATACACTGACATATTGAAAAATGATTACCATACTGAAAAATGATTAGCTAACACCTCCATTACATCACATACTTATATATTCTTTTCTGTGGTATGAACAGTTAAGATTTGTTCTCTTTGCAACTTTCAAGCATATAATTATTATACTACTTATTATAATCATTGTTACAATCATTATTCTGTACATGGGATCCCTGGGGATCTTCATCTAACAATTGGAAGCTTATACTCTTTACCCAACATCTCCTCTTTCCTGCCATCCCTCAGGCCCTCATACATATCATTGTAGTTTGTTTCTATGAGTTTGGCTTTTTTATATTTGACATATAAGTGATATATAACATTTGTTTCTGTGACTTCTTTCATGTACCATAATGCCCTCAAGGTCCATCTGTGCTGTTGCAAACAGCAGGATGTCCTTCTTTCCCATGGCTGAATACCACTCCAGTGTGTGTGTGTGTGTGTGTGTGTGTGTGTGTGTGTGTGTGTACACACTACATGTTTACTATTAATCTACTGATGAACACTTAGGTTGTTTCCACATCTTAGCTACTGTAGAAAAGTTACAATGAATAGGACAGTGCCGATATCTCTGAGACTCTGGTTTCAATTTCTTTAGGTATATACTCAAAACTGGGATTGCTAGATCATACAGTATTTCTATTTTTAATGTTATGAGAAACATTAATACTATTTTCCATTGTAGCTGCACCAATTTACATCCCCATCAACATCTCCTTTTCCCATGTTCTCCCAACACTTGTCATTTTGCTCGTCATTTTGAGGATAGTCACTCTAACAGTTGTGAGGTTATTCTTGTGGTTTTGATTAGCATTGCCCTGATTAATGATACTCAGTTAAAAACCAAACAAAACAGAAACTCAGCACTTTTTTCATGGATCTCCTGGCAATTTGTATGTCTTCACTTGAAAAACTTCTTTTCAGTTGCCCTTCTCATTTTTAAATCAGACTGTTGCATTTTCTTGCCATTAAGTTGTATGAGTTCTTCATGTATATTGGATATTGACCCCTTATCAGATGGATGATTTGCCAACATGTTCTTCCATTCCATAGCTTGTCTTTTCATTCTGTTGATTTCCTTTTCTGTGCAGAAACTTAATTTGATGTGGTTGACATCATTTATTTTTGCTTTTGTTCCAAAAGTCAAATCCAAAAAAATCAGGAGCAAGTCCTGTCATCCTCTTGGAGTTTAATGGTTTCATAAATCCACTTAAATCTTTAATCTATGTTGTGTTGAAATTTGTGCATGGTGGAAAATGTGGCTTTAGTTTCATTCTTTTGCATGTGGATCTCAAGTTTTCTCAACACAACTATCCTTTCTCCATTATATATTCTTGGGTCCCTTATCATAACTTATTTGGCCATATACAGATAGGATTATTTCTGAGCTCTTTAATCTGTTCCATTGAACCTATGTATCCATTTTTATGCCAATACTATACTGTTTTGATTACTCTAGTTTTGTTAAATAGTTTGAACTCAGGCAGTGTGAGGACTCCAGTTTAGCTGTCCTTACCATTACTTTGGCTGCCAGGGGTCTTTAATAGTTTAATGTGAATTTCAGCATTGTTTTCCTATGTCTGTTAAAAATTGTGACAGGAATTTTGATAGAAGTTGCACTAAACCTGTAGATCACTTTGGGCAGTATGGACATTTTAACAATATGAATTCCTTAAATCCATAAGCACTGAGTATCTTTCCATTTATTTGTGTCACCTTCAACTTCTTTCACCAATGTCCTACAGTTTTTGGTGTTCAGATTTTTCACCCCACCCTGGTTAAAATTTATTCCTAAGTATTTTATTTTTTTGATGCTATTGCAAATGGGATTGTCCTCTTAATTTCTTCTTCAGCTTTCTCATTTTACAGTGGGGTCATTATAGTAGCATTTACTTGATCTACTATAACGATTAGTTAAATGAACCTATTAATGATGATGCTTATTACCTAGTTCATTAAATCTCTAAATCAAGACTAAATTTTCTGAAGTTAGCCTATCAAGATGCCTCCTGATCTTTAGGGAGGCTCTCAAAGACTCCCCAACGTATTCCTCCAGTTTTCATAAGGAGAATCCACTAACTCTTTTTAGAATGCATTTTGAATTCATGACATTTAAGCATGAGCTATGTAACTTATCTCTATGGTCTAGTATCATCTCTAAACCATATTATTTCTAAAGTCCTACTTTTATCTAATAGTCTTGAATCTGTTTAACATAAAATTATATTTTGGAGGTGTCTGGGTGGCTCAGTCAGTTAAGCAGCTTCACTTAGGCTCAGATTATGATCTCACAGTTCATGAGTTAGAGACCTGCATTGGGCTCAGTGCTGACAGCTCAGAGCCTGGAGCCTGCTTCTGATTCTGTGTCTCCCTCTGTCTCTGCCCTGCCCCCCTCAGACTCTCTATCAAAAATAAACATTAAAAAAATTATATTTTGACATGGATCTTACTCAAGAGTTCTTGGGGGGTTCACTAATCAAGTTTGCATTAGTCCTATTTGAAGCCAATGAAGAAACTGTCACTTTGGTAAGTTAAGGCCTTATAGCCAGCAGGTAAATCCACTAACTCACTGTGATGATAATTTTATATGTCAACTTGTAGGGTGTTTTTGAATGAGATTCATATTTAAATTGAATAAAATACACTGCCCTCCACAATGTGTGTGGGGCACATCCAGTAAGTCAACCAAAACTGAGGGACAGCCTTCCCTGAGCAAGAGGAGATTCTCCAGGAGACTGACATCAGACTTCATCTGCCCCAATGGCTCTCCAGGGTCTACAACCTGCTGATCAAAACACTGCAGATTGGGACTTGGTGGCCTTGACAATCACATCAGACAATCTGTTCTGCTATATTCTCTTCCTAAACACACACATATCCTATTAGTTCCGTTTCTCTGAAGAACCTTGACTAGTACACCCAAGTACTGTCTTGCCCAAGCAGGGCATCCATATGGGAGTGTCTTCTAGCAAGTAAATATTAACTTCTCAGAGGCAAAGAAGTTTGTTCAGGACATAGCACAAGTGACATTGAGCCTCTGCTAAATATTTTGGTGTTTTATTCAATACTGAATAGGTAACATGAAACCAGAGTTTCTAATCGTGAAAGAGGACTTCAACTATTTCCATTTTGACTTCAATCTGTACTATCTAATAGATTAAGTTATTTTCAGCTTATCTCTCAACTCAGGCAAAAGATGCTGTAGGCAAAGCATGTCCTCATGGGAACCAAAGCTAGCAAGTCAGTCAGTAAGGACTTCCCTGAGCAAGCAAGGCCAAGTGTGACTGACCCAATGACAATGATCAACCCGACATTCACTGCCCATCTGTATGTGTTAGAGACAGTTAGGTTCTAACAGAAGGCTGAGAAAAAGGAAGTCAATGCCAGCTATTGAGAAAGTCAGTTGCCTGTCCTGGCAACACTTCAAAACAAAACCGCAAGAAGCAGGATCAAACCAGACAGGCCCAAGATGGCTGACAAAGTAGGCCAGAAATCCCTGACCGAATAAGGAAGAAAAGGCTCAAAACCTGCTTCTGAGAAATCCCCACCCCAAGTAGTGAGGGCACTCTCATATCTTGAGAGGATACTTGCACTTTTTTTAGATTTTTTCCAGTTTATTTATTTATTTGAGAGAGAAAGAGAAAGATCACAAGTTGGGGAGACACAGAGAGAGGGAGAGATAGAGAAACCTAAGCAGGCTCCACACGGTCAGCACAGAGCCCTATGCAGAGCTCGAACTCACAAACTGGAGCTGAAACCGAGAGAGGACGCTTAACTGACTGAGCCACCCCGGCACCCCAGATATACTCTCACTGTAATAAACATTCCTGCTTATGTCTGTTGTGTTGTTTCTGTCCTGGACTTCTTTCTTGTAATGAGACCAAGAGCCTTCAGTGACATCTTTGGGGCAGGTTGGGTTGAGGCCTCAGGGCCCATGGTCTTTCCAGTTCATCCAGCAATACCTTTACACACCAACCTTTGCCCCACATTTTCTTTATATAAACCTGGAAGTTTTTTCAGCACATTGGAGACAGCCTTTGAGATCTTCTCTACTGTCTTCCTAGTGTTGGTCTCACTGAAATAAATCCTTTCCTTGTTTCACCTCCAATGGTCTCTGCCTCTGGATTCGGTCAGCAGTAAGTAGCTGAATCTTGGGACCCAAGAACTAGGTGTTCTTAAATTCTGGCTACAATCTGCTGCTCTAATTAAGATGATATTTAGAAGACGTACAAAAAACTTACATCTTATAACTTCAAGAGGTCTAGTAGTCATTGAATACCTTAATGACAAATTTTCAATTTCTCAGACTAACTCAATTATGGGTCATTGTAGTAATCAACCAACAAACAAATTGAGTTTTATAACATATCTATTCTCAAGGTGCTTACATAAAGGTTTAAATAAAATCAGAGAATTTCAAGACTTGAATGAATTTAATGACTTGCCCTCAAAAGGTACAAAGAGAGGTGGAGACTCAGGAAGTCAATATTTTGTTATAAATGTAACATGAAGCTTTTTACAACCCCAAGTGGTATAATATTTATATACAGAGCAAGAGCAGAAACATAGGCACAGATGTGAGAGGACATATTAAAAACAAAACAAATAAACAACAACAAAACACCAAGAAATCAAGAAGAAAATATTTAGAAAAAAAACAAACTGGGATTTCTGACTCAGCTTAGAAAACTCTCATTAGAAAAAATTTCCACTGTAATCAGAAATCAGATGCACATACATATGCATACAACCTCTTTTGTTAAAGTGATTGAATTGTCATTTGCTGGGCAAATTTTCTCCTGAACACACAAGGCAAACGGGTGAGAGGTGGTTTGAAATGGACCTTGGAATTCTCAGTGGAATACCCATCCCACTTCTTCCCCTCAGTGACTGAAAAGGACAAGGCTAATTATCAATTTCCTCACCAGAACTGCTTAAATGTTTTCAGAGAACATGTCTATCTTTACAGCTTATTGCCCTGATTTTCTGTCTCACACTGTACAAGACCTTAACAGGTGGTGACTATGGGCAATGACCACACGACCCGCCCCCACTAGAAAATCCTCATATAACTTGTGATTCCCCAAAAACTTTACCAGTAGCTTACTGATGACCAGAAGCCTTACCGATAACAGAAATAGTCAATTAACACCTATTTTGTATGTTATATGTATTACACACTATATTCTTATGGTAAAGTAAGCTCGAGAAAATAAAATGTTATTAAGTGATAAGGAAAATACATGTACAGTACTGCACTGTATTTATAAAAAAAAACTACATATATGTGAATTCATGCTATTCATACCCTCGTTCAAGGGATAACTGTACTTTATGTGTGAAATCAATCTGTTTTGCTAAAAGTTCTATGAGAAGATTCTAATAATAAAGTGGTGGTTATTCACCAGCAGTCACACTGCAAAATACTTCCCCTATCTGGCATTTACCTTTTCACTATTTCATGGTATGGTTACTGGTATACAAAAGTCACACACTCACTCACACACACACACCTATTTATCTAATGACATTTTCATTTTGCCATGCTTGGACAAGCATTCACTACCCAAAGGTAACAGAGATTTCTCACATAATTTTTATTTATATTCTTGTTCACAGATTTTTTTTGTGATTTTTAGTACTTTGTAAGGTTTAATTTCATAACCAACTGGGATTTATCTTGGTGTATAGTGAGAAAAAGAAATCTAACTTTTTTAAGTGAATGGCAAATTATATTAAACATGAAATAAACCATAATTTACAACTAATTTGAAATGCCTCCTTTAACATACATGCACCTATCTGTCGGTCTGTTTCTATCTTGTTAATGTGTTCAAATGTTCTCTTTGTCTATTCCTTATAACAATATCATGCTGTCTTAAGAATTTTAGCTCTACAGTACATTTTGTCATCATTATTGCCTATGAAACAGTATGAAGCACTCTTGAACCCAGTTGATATTCTTTAAAATCAATCTGTCCAATTTCCTCTACCCTTTCCACCTACTCCCACCATATATATATATATATATACACACAAATACCATTGTGATTTTGATTAGTTATCATTGACCAATTCATTTTATGAATAAAAAATTAAGACTATAAGTTTTCTACCACTCATACTTCTGAATGTATAATATTTTCAAGGTTGTTTACTGATTTTCCTCTGAGGTCTGACTTGTCACTCCTGATTGTAATTATAGAATATTTTAACATAACATTTTGTTTATTAGGTTCAAAGTTGTCTGTTTATGTGTATGTAAAGAGAAACCAAACCTGTAACTATGTTATTCAAATTTTCTCTTAGTTTGTTTTTGTCTACTTAATATGACAGCTTTTGAAAAAAAATGCATGCAAGCATCACCCACTGTAAATACAGTTTTGTTAAATTTTCTTTCTACTCATAAGAATTTGGGAATGACACATTTTTATGCCATCTTGTTTGATGTGTAAAGGATCGTGATTGTTAGAATTTCTACTGGATGTTATGTGTCAATATAAAACATCCTCTCTTTTTACCCCACTCTGTGCATCCACAGTAAAACCATACATTCAGAGACTAATGCCCTGATCAGGCAGTCCTTAATTTCATTACATTAGCACTGCTTGCTAGAACTCAACTTACTCCTTTATTTCCAGATTGTATTAAGATTTGTCTCTTTAACAGGATACAACTGGTTTGCATTTTAATCTAAGCTGTAAGTGGTTACTTTTATTAAGAGAAATTACCTGTTATAATATGCTACAATAACTTATAATAAATAAAATGCTGCTAATAACTTTAAGTTAATATGACAAGTAATATGTTTAGCCTAATTACTGATATATCACTTGTTTTTTCTGTTTATGATACACTTTTATTGTGCTTTTGGCCCCTATCTTTTCTGTGCCTCAATCAAGTCTTCTTTTTTATTTATGTTTTTACTCTGGAGCCACTGAAAATATAACATGTCACAACTCATGAAGCCTTTTATATGTATGTCAAACTACTACACGTACCAACTTTTGGTCCCTCTTATTGAGAAGGTGAACAGCAAACTGTTCTAATGTCTCTCTCTGTTCTAGCCCTGTTTACCCAAAAGAAATCACAGAACACTATCCATCTAGGGTATTAACAGTAAGTCACCTTAAGATGAGACCACTTGTGAATTTAATGAACCTATACAGTGTCTATCGTGAGCCAGGAAGAGGGAGGACAAGTAACTTCATATTTAATTAATCAGAAGTTAGTTCCATTTATCTTTTCAACATCTTTGCATCCTGCAAAAGACAAAGCTCTTACCGTTTCTTTTGGAATCTGCATCTGGCTTGGCTCTGCATTCTAGAAGAATTGAAGAAAAATATAAATACAGACTGACCGAAGCCATCTTCAACACACAGGGACACAAAGCTTGACTCTAAAGGAAATTTTGCTGGTTCTTAAAATCCACAAAATATAGCGGGTGATCATATTATATCTGCTGTATTACTGTCTTCCAAACTGATGTGGTTATATTATCGTGTGTGTGCGTGTGTGTGTGTGTCTGTGTGTGTGTGTGTGTGTGTATGAAGCCATTTTTCTACATATAAATTTTGACTTGCTCGCTCACAGTATATCATGAATTTATTATCTGGAAGAAAACAAATCTCACCAGACTGGCTCTCTATTCATGGCACTGTTTCTAATTCTGTTTTAGGAATTTCCCCAACTATATCTAAGTTACAAGGTATATTTTAACTGGATAGCTAGACCAGGTAGTAACAGTCTGAACCAAAAGTATTATACTTTAAAATATTACACCAGTTGTAAATGTGATGCTTTTCATATATTATAGAGTTGCATTAATTACATAGATATTTAGAAGGTTGATTTATAAAAAAGGCACATATTGATAAAAGTATTTTGTTTTAGACACAGAATTTCAACATAGACACCCCAAACAGAGGAAAAGAGTTTTGTCAATTAGATTCAAAGATCATTTTAAATGCAACCCCCCACTTTAAGTTTTTCAGAATTTTATTCTTTGAAATCTTAAAAAGCAGCTGCAACATGAATAATAGACTGACGGCCTACTGGCTCACTCCTTAATGAAAAGCTCACAAGCAATAAATTAAATAACCAAGAGGGGAAAAAAAAAAAGCAGCAGAAGGGGAAAACAGAAGCCTGGAAGATCAAAATTGGACAAGAAGAACCTGAATAACCGTAAGCTGGCTGCCTGTTGGCACTAAGTCTGAGAAGGGCTGCTGAAGAGTGGGCTTTGAGCTTTGGCAATCTGATGATGCTAACTATTACCCAGCTTAAGATACACTGACGAAGAATTAAAGCTTCATCAAATCACATCTAAAGCCTAGTATTTTTTTTTTAAGTGCTCATTTACAATTTAATAGAGACATCTCCAGATTTAGGATCAGGTGGCATTTTAAGCACAAAATTGGAAAACAGTGGGGGGAAATGGAAAACCAAATTCAAATTGAGAAATAATGCATCAACATTTTAAAATAGAAATAAAGACATTTTTGTAATTTTCAAAATCCACTTAAAACACAAGTATTCAGTTTTCAGCCCTATCACAATCTGAAATTCGATGAAATCACAGTAAATTTGGGTAGCCAGGGAATGCGGTATTCCTACACTGAAATATATCTGGCTTATGATAAAAAGAAAATTTTTTAATAACTATGACACATCCACACTTGAAATATTAGCCTAAGAGACTTAAGGCTACAGGGTAAATTTGAGAATTGATACTCCTTACACCTTGCCACTCCAGTATATACAGATTAATTGTTGCAGAAAGCTAAGAACTGAAAGAGATGTCAAATGTTCTAAAATGGCCCAACTCAAATCTATTTTGAAATATTTAAAATACTACTTGTTCCGGAAATAAACCAATTTTCTTACCATGTCAAAAGATAAAAGTGATTCCTCCAATTATGTTGTGTTTACACAAAAAATGAAGCCTGGCACTTTTTGCAGAAAAACATTCAAACTATGTCAGTTTAGTATACATATTTCATTCACACCAATACTATGTAAATACCTCTTGTATTTAGACATATTGATAACACATATAAAAGATGAAATAAATAGCAAACAAACGCCTTTTTATTTTTGTGTCATTCTGAATCAGGTCGATATTAGTATTTGATGGCTATAGGACTTAGTGCCACCAAGGACTCCTTACTTTCAACAATACTTTAAAAAAGGCACTCCTTTCATACGACACTAAGCAAGAAGCTTTACTTGGCTCAGCTAAATGCATTATGAAAATTTGAAATATGAAAATTTGTCATATGTAGTGGAGAAGATGGCAAGCGTTCAACACCAGCCTTTGAAGTGACAGTTACACAATAATCAACGTCTCTGTATTCAATCAGTCCATCTGAAAGCGTTCAGTAATAAACATGTGCTGCCCTAGAAAATATTCCTGTAATTTGATATTTAAAGACCCCTGCATTCAAAATTGTGACTATCTACTTCCAAAACTAAGGGGAATATGAGAAAAGAATGCTTATATTAAGGCTGAAAGATATATAAAATATATACACTACTTGGAAAACGTCTCAGTAAACATGGGCCATCAGGGGGCTAGCCCAGATCCCTGGCTCGTGTTCATCAGAAATCTTTCATCTGCTCTAAATTTACACACCAGTTCCCTTGGGTGGAAGGCATCTTCTTGGCGAAAGACCAGAAGGCTCACGGTCCCTTCCATCTTGGTGCTTCTCAACAGTGAAACAACTTCCTCTTGTGATTTGCCTGCTAAATCAACTCCATTTACCTAAAACAAATAAAAAGTTTTCAGCTGCAATCCTATGCGAACATAAGACAGAAGAAAAGACACACTTTCTAAAACCAATCATGTCTATAATGGAGCACAAATCATTCCGTGGTAAAGTCTGCCATGATCTGGTAGCTACCAGGCTGTTGTGGCAAATAAAGAAATACAATGAGGTATCTAGAAGTGAGACAGGAAGCAGTGACTCTTAGTGCTCTTTGATAAACCAAATGCCATGGCCACCAGAGAATTAACAAGTAATAAGTCATAAACAAACACTATAACCAAATCATCATGTTAACACAAAAATTAGTGGCTTTGACCTGAGAGATCTTGAAGGCCTTGTATATCACAGATTTTCTTCTAACAAAATAACAAGGTGTCACTGTTGTAGGGGTGGTAAAAACACACTAAAAATATCCCATTATAACTTTCAATAAAATTTTACTGAAAACTACAAAGATAATTTTTTATCCCTAAAAGGGAATCATTAAAGAGGAATGCATAATAATAATAATGTTTTTGAAGGGGTAGCAATACCTCAATATTTTTCAATGGTTTAAGAGAATTCTACCAAAACAAAGAGATTTAAAATAGCCAATTCCTGAGGAATCTCATCATTTTGATCTTTAAGAAGTATAATAACATTATCATAAAGCACTATATATTGGAAATAAAAGTGGAAATTTCTTTTAAAAACTATTCAATAGTATTCATTTTAGACAAAAACAAAATTTTGTCCAAGGCAATAAAAGTATATTATTTAAATTGTAATTTCAAAATAGCCCTAGTTAAAATATGTTTTAGAACCTTTCCCTCTCCAGTAAGAACAATCTTCTACCACTCACTGTATATGAGTAAGTAATTGCATGAAATATATAAGAACAGGTTTAAAGAAAGAAAAAAATTCCAGGTAATAAAAAAATTACTGATTTGATACTTTTCTTTAAGGTATGCTTTCAAATTTCCAGATGCTCAGAAAAACTGCTCAAAAGATTGTTGATACTGTGTAGTTACAACTACAGATCATGGAAAGTCAGGCTTAAAATGTGTGAAAATGTAGTTTCAAGGAAGGCTGGCAGCTACAGAAAATGACGCCTAACTCTAAAGAAACACAGGTTAGAGGCTCCTCCCAATGTTCAAAAATCAATATACAGCCTTTGTGATACGTTGAGAGTAAAGCAATTATGTGAGGAAAGAAAGAATGAAAGGAAGGAAGGAAGAAAGAAAGGAAGGAAGGGAGAGGAAGGGAAGGGAGGGATTAAGAAAGGAAGAAAAAGACAGAAGGCAGATGGGAGGGAAGGAGAGAGAAAAAGAGAAAGAAGGAAGGAAGGAAGTGGGGCTGGTACAGGACACACAGTTTTGGGACTCAGAGCCAAAGATTAGATTAGATTGAAGTCCCATCCAACCTTCCTAATACTTAAAATAAAAAACTACAAATGCAAATTTGGACAAATACTACTCAATTTATGCCCCAAGGACAAGTGGCCTTTTCTAGAAACAACACTCTAAATATAATTTATACTCCGACTTTTCCGTTTATTTAGACTGTGTCAGAGCCCCTTTAAGAAATGGTGTCACATGAATGATACGGCCAGGAAAGGAATAAGATTTAAGAAATCTAGGTCCAAAAAGTGGACATGGAAAAATCTGAAAGGCAATCCTTTGCTCCATTACTTTCCAAGAAACCTCAATCTGGAGAATTCGAAACTACATATAAAGCTACAAGAAGAAAGGGTTATGCCATAAAAATGTGCTTTTAACATCAGTGTTTGAATATTAGTTAATAATTAGGAAACACAATATGAATACAGACTATGTTCTCAGAAGGAAAAACTAAGAACAATGACTAGTAAGATTTTTCTCAATCTTTCTTCCTTTTATTTCTATATACACAAGTGATCAAACACACAAAAAATTCTATGTATATTTATGTATGTCTAAGATGGTCTCAAACACCGATGAACCAAAACTCATGAGGTACAGAAAGGAAATTCTGAAAAACAATTTCTTTTCTTTCTGACATTTGATTTTTAGGTCTCAATTCATTCTCCATGCTGCCATTTCAAAATTTCCCCTCATCAAGACACACTGTTTTCAATTATTTCATTTGTCTCTGTTCTGATTACAAAGTAGATATCATTTCTATATTGCCAGACATAAATTTAAAACTATCTAGAAATATAACTTAACAGACACTGTACTTCCATAATGACAAATGTTATCTCATAAACCAAATGTCTGAGTGACTAAAAATTTACGAGCAAACTCAATGAAAATATAGTTCTCATCAAATAACACAGGAAAAAGTAGAAGTAAAGCAGAAATACATTGTTTTATGATGCATACCTCTGCTAACATATTTAATTTATTTTCATACTTATAAAATGTGAAAAAAGAACTGACCCTTAAAAATGGAACTTTTTAACGGTTACGGCACTTCTGACTTCGGAAGTCACTCACCTCTATAAGTCTATCTCCTGCCTTGAGTCTGCCGTCCTGGATGGCAGCCCCTCTTGGGAGGATGTTTTTCACATAAATTGGAGCTGAGCCACCTATTGTTACATCTCGGGAAGTGATGCTGAATCCCAAACCTTCTGTACCTAAATATATAACAACCCAAAAAGTAAATAAAATGAGATATCTCAAATTTTACAGGTGTATGGCACATAATGGATTTGTTATTCTCTGCCTCAACTTGACATTGTGTAGCGTTCACAGTGCCCTGCATTGCTTTTAATATCGTAAAGATTTTTTTAAGTTTATTTATTTTTGGGAGACAGTAGGAGACAGAGTGCAAGCGGGGGAGGGGCAGAGAGAGAGGAAGACCCAGAAACCGAAGCAGGCTCTAGGCTCCGAGCTGTCAGCACAGAACCCAATGTGAGGCTTGAACTCACAAACTGTGAGATCATGACCAGAGCCAAAGTCGGACACTTAAGTAACTAACCTACCCAGGTGCCCCTACCGTAAAGATTTTAATAGCTTTTTCAAAACAGACTATATTATGGAAGGTTTAAATGGTTTATGCTTCAAAATTCTTTAATCTAAGAATAAATGAAAATCTAGTCCAAGACAGATGAAAGGTAATATACAAATGCCATTGCTAAACATTTAAAATTTTTCTACTATTTTGTGTGAAATAAATTTAATTCTCCATGTGGAAAAGGTTTCTGAAAAAAATCCATAGTACCTCAAAAGTCAATTATTATTTTGCAATAATAGTATCCAGACTTAAAGGGTAGGAGATGAAGCAAGGAAAGAAAAAATGATCAGGAAGATAGAAAACAAATAGTGAAAAGAGAAAATTTTCTGGATACAGATAACAGAACCTCCCAAAACTGTAATTACAACAATTTACTGATAGGATGAACCATATTATATTTGTCTAGTTCTGTTAACCTACATCTTAACATGTATATTTTCAATCAATTAATCAATAAAAATTTTTAAATAAAATACAAGGGAAAATTATCCAGTGAAGACCCCATCTCTGATCATAGCTAGCAAGTCTAAGGATCATATTATGTTTTAAAGTACTGAAAATAATAAGACCTTTATAAATTACTGTGACATTCCATATAATTTAAATTTTAGGCTCTTCAGCAGCTTTCTTGATAGGCACTCATAAGTGCAATGCAGTGCAGAAAAAGGGGTGTATGTTACTAGAATAAACAGGCAACAAGCGGAAACGAGCCAAGAAAAAAATGTAAAGACTACAACAAATTTCTAATTGATCACACAATTTTTATAACACTTCTAATAATGATTACTTTCTACTGGAGCTTTTTAAATGTTTTATTAATGTTTATTCATTTCTCCGAGGGTAAGCGAGCGAGCAAGTGGGGAAGAGGCAGAGAGAGAGGGAGACACAGAATCTGAAAGCTCCAGGATCTGAGCTGTCAGCACAGAGCCTGACATGGGGCTCGAACTCACCAACTGTGAGATCTGACCTGAGCTGAAATCAGGCACTTAACTGACTGAGCCACCCAGGAGCTCCTTTTCTTTCATTTTTTTTAATACCCAAATATCTACCCTACAGTCTACAATTAATAATTTTTTAAACTGGGATATAATTGACATATAACACTTTATTAATTCCAGGTATACAATATAATCATTTTATATCTTACGTTTATTCATTTTTTTGTTTGAGAGACAGAGTGAGAGCAGGGGAGGGGCAGAGAGAGGGAGATACAGAATCCAAAGCAGGCTCCAGGCTCTGTGCTGTCAGCACAGAGGCCCATGCAGGGCTCAAACCAATAAACCATGAGATCATGACCTGACCCGAGGTCAGATGCTTAACCAACTGAACCATCCAGACACCAAAACCCAGAGCTTTTAAAAAGTTACTATGGGGGCACCTGGGTGGCTCAGTCAGTTAAGTGCCCAACTAACTCTTGATTTTGGCTCAAGTCAAGATCTCATGATTCGTGACATAGAACCTCACGTTGGGCTCTGCCCTGACAGGTGTGGAGCCTGCTTGGGATGGTCTCTCTCTCTGCCCCTTACCATCTTGCACCTGCTTGACCACATTCTCCCTCTCAAAATAAAAGGGCAAAAAATATTAAAACATTAAAAAACGAATAAAAAGTTACTTTTTAGGATACTGGATCCCACTTCAGTCAAAATGATACTAGGAGAAATACTATTCATGTGGGAAAAATAAAGAGCTACATAAAGGCAAATAATCTACAGAAAAATATGCTAATTTGGTGTGACACTCAATACAAAACTATAAGCAAGAGTATAAACCTGTAAATAAACAATATGAGTAAGTAACCATGAATAGAAATGTGGCTTAAAGAAGAAACATAAAGCTGAAATGGGGGGAAACACCCCCAATCTGTTGTTATACCTGTAACAAAACCTATCATACATGTTTTCTAGTTCAAACAAAACATTCATTTACGTCAAGTCTGAAGTCACTTTAACGTGCCTGGACTGTTAATTTCTTGGGTCTTATGTGCTGAAGACTTGAATGGGATCCTGTCTATATGAAATTTTCCTAATTATTCGGCTGGGACATTTCCATATGTCTCTGGCTTTCATGAAACCCTAATGACTTGCAATAACATTTATTAAGACAGAATTCTAAATTATTCTCCTTTTGCAATATTAATTTGTATGAACTACAAAGACTGACTGTTATATGAACCTCAATACTATTAAAACATCAGCAGTAACCCCTAAATCTGTAAGCTAAAAGTTCAGGCAATGACCTTTAAAAGAAAGATAAATAGATATCAATTTTCATTTAGCAAAGCCAACAAAACATTTTGCACTGACTGAAACAGATTACTGACCTTCTCCTCTGACTTTATTAAAAAGCTAATTTCTACAAAAGAGCAGGGTACTTGAGAATGGCAAAATGGCAATAAATATTAAGAAATCATAATTATGGAAGCAAGTACATAAGGGCTTTCCTATTTTGTCATGTTCTATGACAGGGTTCCTGAATTATCCCAAAGAATCATTATAATGAAGGCCTATCTTTTTAGTACATAGAATTGATCTCAGTTTATGAAGACCTGTCATTCAAAACATGTCAGTTCACCCTGAACTGAGTTTAAAGTATAACACTGACACACCCTATGTTTCTGATGTACTTCATCAAAAATGTTAAGTGTAACAATCATAATTGGTAAAACTTTTAGCAGTTGGCTACAATGAAAGTATGTTCAATTCTCATACAATAATTATTATTAAATATGTGTATTCAGCACTAATGAAAGAGAATCTGCTTCCTTCACTCTCATTTATCATAAACATATCATATACTTTTCATATAAAATATTTCTAAGTATTGACAGAATATGTAGTTGGTTTCTGCCTTTTGTCATACATTTTCACAGTAAACTAAAATCAAGACAGAGCTATGAGGCTCAATATCATTTAGAATACTCAAAGTCAGAAAACGTTTCAAGGAAAACCATTGTTTCCATTTTTCTAATCTTGATGGTGGAGTGCAGTCTTTCTCCATTTGCTGTGCCAATAAAAAGAAATATCTTTTTAAGTGTTATTAAAATAAAACGGTTAATTTTTGTGTTCAAAGGAATAGTTCTTTTAGTGGCAAATAAAATTTCACTTCAACTAAAAGTTCATATTTTTTCATAAGTTGTTAAAATACAATTGTGTGAAAAACTCTAATTAACTAAACGAATATGCCTGTCAGTGTATAAGGGCAATGGTATTTAGATATCTTTATGATAATGGCCAAGTCAAATATTTTCCCTTTGTTGCAAGATCCCAAGCAGAATTTTATCTTTTGTACAATTCCATTTGTGTTTCTTAACCTGCTTTTGCTTAAAAAACGGGGCTTGTCATTTGAGCAGAGAAAAAGGAAGACAGGATCTGATATTTATCTCATTCAGAAATTAACAAAGCTAAAGGGGGTTTATGCTGATATAACTCTGCATTGTAAGAGGTTTCAAAGTGGAGTAAAGCTGTCAATTCCTGATCATGTCAACCAGGTATCTGGAGCTTAAAAGTCAGTAACCAGAAATAAGGAGTTTGTGGTTCACATAAAGTTCAATGAAAGAATATGATTAGAAAGGGAATAGGAATCTCAGAGTTTACAACCTTGTAAACCCTACTCCAAATGGAAAGAAGAATGGTCTAAATGTCAGGATATGGAAAATGTTCTAGTAAGAATCTGCTGCCAACAGCCATGTGACTTAAGGAAATCACTCAATCTCTCTTGGATTCATTTCCACCAGACTGTATGAGTTGGCTGAGCTCACAAAGAGAGAAATATTCTTTATGACACCCTTTTGAAAGACACGATTTAAAAATATACCAAAATGCCCAGCTACAATGAATGATTAACAGCAAAAGTGTACCTTAGTGCCCCAAGGGGACAGCATTTGGAAATCAGAAAATTGAGCCTAGCAGTCCGCTCTGAGTGTTTGAGAAGAACAAAGGGAAAAGCATGCTTTCTGTATACAAGGATGCAAGGTCTATGAAATGGACACATAAATAAACAGATATAAGACATATGCAATAAAGAGTTGGCAAGGCCCATTAAAATTTCCCTGGTCATCCTAAGAAAGGGATGCAGTATAATATTCTGGAAAAGTAAGAGACAAGGGGCCAACAGAATTACCTGCTTGGTGAACCTACTTTCTACCATGAACCGCTATCAGCTTCAAACCAATCACTTGCCCCTACCAAAATCACGGGGTTGAAACAGAGGAGTTCTAAAGTCTTCTCTGAGAGCTGTATCTGAATATCAAGTGGGGTGATCAAAACAGTCAATTCCTCATCACTGTTTTGGGTTTAGCAGTAATATCCTGAAAACAATTTCCTCTGTCATCAAAAGATTTTACTAGTACCTTCTTCATATAAGTTTATTTTTAAAACTTTATTCTCTGAACTTTATATGTGAATTCTGAAAAGCATAAGGAATACAATTTTAAACACTTTTTGAGTCGTATCAGTTCTTTCACATAACACCGGGTTGATTTTTAAACTAAATTCCATAAAACAAAAACAAGGTGGTTCCTACCTTTCTTCAGCTGGATATTAAGCCTCTTGCCTATCTTTTTGGTGTTATAACCACTGCTTACGTTGGTGCTAAGGACGCTCTGCGCCGCCGGAGCCGGGGCGGAGGGCGGCTTTCCGGAGGGGTGTGCGCTCTGAGGTAGTAGTCGGGGCGGAGAGCCTATCTGCTCGGGCGGGTGGCTCAGCCGGGGCGCTCGCGGCGGGGCCGGAAGCCCTGCGCTGCCCAGCCTCCTGCTCTCCGCGAGCTGGCTGTCCGGACTGACGCGGCTGGAATAGTAATTGTTCCTCTCACTTTGGGATAGTTGTTCATACTGCTCTTTATTCGCTGCGGGAACCACATGGAACCAAATGATGGGGGTACGCATGGCTTGACGAAACATATGTTGTGCTCTGGGTTTGAGAAAGAATGGAAGATGAGAAAATTAAGACTGGCAGACTAGGGATATTAGGAGCTTAATTAAGTACACTAATTAAGCAACCAGAACTGACAGACTTCACTGAAGCTGAAAAACAAAATTCTAATATCCCATTTATCATCAAGTTTGCAAACTCTGATAAAATAGCTGTTTCTCCAAATATAAATTTCTCACTCTCCAACTAAAAATGACACAATTATCTACAACTACAGATAAAGCACTATCATCTCAATCACAAATCACTAGATAATAGTTTTAAGCACCACAGAGATATAATTGCCAAAGGAATAGAAACTAAATACAAAGTTCTCTCTATGACATTATCTAATACATTTAAAAATTAAATTATGGGGGATGACTTGAGTTTTTGAAGAAAGGAATGTACTTATAAATATCTTTAGAAAACTACAGTGAGCAACTATCCATTATGGGCAAAATTAATTCAAGTCTGTGTATGCAAAGATCTCAAGAACACCGACGTGGCCTCAGTGACTCAAAATGTGGAGCATTTTGGTTCTAGTGCTCTTCTGTGAGCGGCCTGAGATGCTGCTCCAACTCCTGTGGGTTCCCGACTCCGAACGTACACCACGCCCTGAGGACTTCTGCTTATTCTTGCCTTGTTTCATAGGAACTGGACAACTGTTATCTTTTTAATTGAATGAGGACTTGAATCAGGATAAAGAAAATCTGAGTGGATCATACTGTGCTCACAGGAGCTTTCTCTACTTATTTGTATGCAGAGTCACGGTGTATAACAAAGTTGGAAATGTGAGTTAAAGGATAATAAAAACTAGCACACTGGCAAATTTTCCAAAAGGTGAGGAAATAGCAAAATTGTGAAGTCTAAATTGGACCCGTATTATTTTAAGAAGCACTCTATCAGTCAGAGGGCATTTTGAAATACAGTCTAATGGTAGTAATTACCTGGAGTTTGATTAAACTTTTAAAAGCTGGATAATGGCAGAAAATACTTCTCTCCAGGATAAGGACAGAGGCACAGACACATAGTTTGAAGCATTTCAATGCGCTGCACTGTCTCGTCCCAGAAGCATAAAGAACAGCAGAGCAGCCGGCACACACTTACTGTTCAAATCTTCTATTTCGAAGGTCGCCGTCATTAATCCTGACAATGCAATCGTTCTCATGAAAAAGGTTTTCTTGTTCAGCTTTACCACCTTTCTCCAATCGTTTTACTAATAACCCCAGGGTTCTGGAACATTAAGAATGCAAACCATTACACATGTAATGTTTCTACCATGCACAATGCCCTACTGCTTTAATGCTGGTGCTGTATTTACAAAGACTTCCTGATAAAGAAGTGCATTAAATCGTTATCACTACATTTGAAAGTAACACCAACACAAGAAGCACAATGGTATAAATGATGTGTAGAAATGGATCCTTTCAATAAACCTAAGAAATTGTTTCTGGCTTGTCGGATCATGTTTCTGAAACAAACCATGTACTTCTCTCTACGCTTAGAGACGCATCAAAGAGAGTTTGCCTGATGGCTCAGTGGACACTGCAGTATGGAGCACATATGAGCGTGTATTTGTGGACAGCTTTGGCGATTTTCTGTTCTAAACCAGCCAGTACGCTGCTGACGGCAAAGCCTACCTCTCTGTGAACGTGCAGGTAACAAAGAAAGGTAAACCTCACCGCATTGTGCATTTGTGAGGAAAAATAGGAAAGTTCCTGTTCTTGGCATCTGAATTTGATATTGCCTAATATGTAACTAATTTGTTGCCATTATTCCCATTTGCAACAAATAGGAGAAAGCCAGTGACAGTTCAAACAATGTCAGTCACCTTTTCAAGTGAGCTCAAATGGCAGGCTGAAAGAAAAGCCTGAACGAACTTGAAAGTTCTCCAAAGAGACCAAAAGGGAGACAAAAAGCAAAAATTATTAGCGTCACTAGGTCTAGAGCACTAACTTCTTGACTGACAGTAAGGATGGTCTGGAGACCCTGGGACAAACTTTATATGGCCCAGTCCAAGGAACAGGAATCTTTACCTACTTCTGGTGCTGTGACTGACTTGATGGTTAGCATAAATTATATATATGATAATCTTGTTAAAATTCTTATGAATCTTTTGGCCTGTCCAAAGCTTAGGTTTTCCTTCATAATCCCTCATAGTTAGAGATGATACCCATACAGACACTCAAATTTAGAATCTTACCAAAATTAAAGTTGAAGACACCATAATTTTAATAGCCTATAATTGGAACATATTCTATTGGAAGACACAAATCCTTTTCCTGTGTCCTACACAAGCTTACCAGGAAAAAGCCAAATCGATAGCTTCCTCTTTTAAATGTTTACAGTAATTGTTGTCTGTTCTGTGGCCATTTATCTCACTCCCCTGTAATTGTTACTGATATACACATCCTATCTGTCTTTACTGGTGCACCATAAGCTCCTGGAATACAAAGAAGATGGGATTCAGCAATGTGTGCTCAAGCACCTCGCTGACAGCAAGGCCTTAGTGAAGGAAAGCTGAGTGAACTGAGCTGAGGCAAACAAGTCTCAGGTTTCTAACAAACGTGCAAACCAGAATACAAGGAAGAAATTTAGATTTGGATGCTTTTCTTCATGAAGATGTCATTTACACCAAATATATGATTGAACTGAAATAAATTGACTTAAAAACAAAGGTCCTTTTTCACTTGTTACTTAAACTTGTTTCTTTCATGAATATTTATAGAATCATTCCTTAACTTCATTTTAATTTGTATCATTAAGTATATTACAGTTTTATAAGGTCAAGTTCACCAATACGCAAAAATAATCAGAGGAGATAATATTTAAATTGCATATTTATATTTTTTAAAATGTTTATTTCTGAAAAAGAGAGAGAGAGAGCAAATGAGCATGAGCATGAGCAGGGGAGGGGCAGAGAGAGAGGGAGACACAGAATCCGAAGCAGGCTCCAGGACTCTGAGCTGTCAGATCAGAGCCCAATGTGGATCATGACATAAGCCAAAGTAGGATGCTTACCTGACTGAGCCATCCAGGCACCCCAGAAGAGATAATATTTAAATTGCCTTTTGTAATTTAACCATTTGAGGATTAGTACCTACTAGCTTAAGAGTCTAAAAATCTTAGTGACTGATAAAAATATCATTACATAAGTAATTTTTGGTTACTTACCTACTATATACTGGAATTAAACAAATATAAAAATTATCTCAGCTCAAAGGCGAGAACAAAGTACACGGACATAGTGGCATGAGCACTTAACTGTCTGAGTGCTACGTGGAAGGAAGAGATCCCACAACATGCCACCAATAATTCAGTTACTGTGAAAATGTCATCATGCCCATGCTCTGTCTCCCCACACTTCCCTAGTGTTTCAGTGTGTTTCTACGTGCAATTGACTAAGCGTTCTGCGCAACTGATTAAGGTGTTCTATGGAGGAATCAAATTATTAAGATATATCTAGGACTCTGTTGAATGAGACAAAATATTTTGAGAAATCAAATTAAATCAGTTATTAATAGTATGCAACCTAGAAAACATTTGGCCACTTTACCATCACAGCAACTATGTAAAAGAACAGCCTGGAGGAAAAGATGACTAAGCCACCCACAGACAATCATAACATAACCAGGTGTGTGGTGCCACACCTGTTGCTAAATCAATCTCACAGACCAAGAACGCTTTCCCAGAGTGCGTGCACTCAGTGTGAAGTATGCCCTACCAAGCGTCACTCCAGTCAGTTAATTAATTTTTAATTGGTAAAATCATGAGTGATTTCTCAATATGGTTACAATACTCCTGCAATCAAAAGTGACTAGTAATTATTATGTTCTTATGTATTCTGAAGTATGTTATATATTCTAAATAGCCCATATAATATTTTTAAGGAAATAAATTTCTATGCATATTATAGAGACAGATTATGTTTAATGAAAATTGTTCAACAATTAACTATTAGTTTTAAATTTAAAAAGTTTACCCCAGATAGATCCTTTCAGTATTTATGCCAATTTAAAATAACACAAAATTGGAAATTTGTAATTAAATTCTACAAGTGGCATCACTCTTTTTCACATGAGTAGGTCTATGGATTTGTATTCATCTAAATAATCATTTTTCTTTTATAATCTACTCCCCCCCGCACCAGGAATGATTCTAGAATAATAATTCAAAGTAAAAAAGCATGACATGCTTCACTTATTGAATGGCTTTCTTTCTAAGTCCTCATACACAGCTTAATTCATCAGTAATCCTAATATATAGTAGAAAATGTTACAAATCATAAACAAATACACCATCACATTTACATGGAATATAAACAGAAGTTTATTAAATGAGGCTTTTAGAATCCAAAGTTATTAAAATAGCCACAAAAACTCAGAATCCTTTTTCTCAGAGCTTAGATCTAGGGTACTGATGAGGGCGGGGGAGGATGAATTTCACCCTGAGTAACACAGCAAGTGATCAGGGAATCAACGGAACAGACTGAATTAAGGAGAAGTTAGTAGCCTGCTGATTTCTAAGTACTTGACCACACTATTAGAATCATTCTCTCCAAAAGAATGGATTAATTTAAAAGTAAAGTGGTACAATCTGCCAAATTATCTCATTTGCTTCACTAGGTGAAAATGATTACAGAAGGAATGGGAATGAATTATCAAAAAAAAATAAAAAACTTCACAAGAAAATTGAACGGATACCGTAACAGCGAGACTGAGCATGAAAAGTACCCTCTGAAGGGAAATCATGGGGAAGTGATAACACTTTCATGTCCCTGAAAAACATGAGAGCAAGCATGGAGATTTCCATACCTCCCACTTCCAATGTAAAGCCATCTCAAATAGCATAATTAAAAATAAACGTTAGGTATATATTTTGCAAGTTGAACCTGCAACTAGTATTTGTTTTGAAGTGATCAAGAATTAAATGCCTATGGTGTGTGGTTCCTGTAACACTCATTCATCAGAGAAAATACTCAAAGCTAATGAAATTCCAAACATTTTGGCATGTCAGTGTGTGAGGACAGAGAATAGTTTTCCATATAGAAAGTTAGTACCAGAATTCCTTATTAGGGACAATCATTTTCCAAATGAAGAAGTCACCTTGCAAAAAAAAAAAAAATGAAGAGGAAAAGAGGCAGTGGGGTGAGCTGTGCTTGGCGGGGGGTGGCGGGAGGGGGATCAGCCCAAGAACGGAATCCCGGGCAGGCTGTGCTGACAGACCCAGAAGACAAGACTTGGTGGATGAAGCATGCAGCAGGGCTGATTTAGGAAGGCGCATCTGCAGGGTTAGCGGCATAGAGGCAGAGCCTCCTGCACCTCGTGTGCGAATCTAATGTAAACCCTACTGGGCACTTTTCTTTCTAAGCACAAAGATCTTTATTTTTCTGATAAATCTGAAACATCCCCACGCCTACCCCCTTTTTCACTGTTTCCTTTATTTTTTTTTTAATTTTGGGGGGAAAAACTATACCCACTATGTACAAAACTCACTTCTGAATAATTTCCTTCCAGTAAAAATATGCATATACAGAACTGTTTAAGCCTGTTCTCATGGCTCCTGAGCGCGGGGGTGGGGGGGTGGGGGGGGTTGGTATTGGTGCAAAGAAGAATACAGAAAGCAAGGCATTGAAATGCAGCACCTTGGTACATGATTTGGGATGTATAATTAGAAATTTAACTGCTTAGATGATATTAAGGATTGCACCACTACATTTTCACAAGGTTCATTAGCCTAATTATGCACTTAATTAAAACAAACTCAGTCATACATTTTCAATTCTAAGTATAAATTACAACCAATGATAAAACTGAAAATAAGTAACAAATGTTTTATTGACATCTAAATTGGCTAAGCAAGTCTGAGTTTTGCTTTGACAGTGTAAACTCCCACAACTGCCACCCAGCTGTATGGACATGATCATAATACATCTTAATAAAAGCTGACACAGTATAAACACCACAACTGTAGCGAAGGCAGAGTGGGAGTTTGCAGAACGGGATCCCATCAGTATGACGCTCTCGGCTCACCGAGCACTAAACATGAGGGACCAGCAATTATCTACATTTGATCCCTGAGAACCACAGCCACTTTTGTAGCATACACAGACAGAGAAAACTTCAGAGAGGTTCCAAGTTAAAAAAAAAAAAAAAATCTTCGTTTTAAAAAAATCTTTAATAGGTAAACAGAAATAGAGAAGTCCTTCAGCTGAGGGCAGAAATGACAAGCATCATACTTCTACATTTAAAGAAGCAAGATTTATCTCAATGTAAACTCTACTTTTCTGCCTGAAACAAATGTATCATTATAGGACTTCATTAGAACAAATAAGTCCACAGCTAAGAAAGCACAGTTAAAAACATTCAGACAAAGGCTAGTGTCTGAGCTCATAAAGCTACATTATGTATTCTCAGAAGTAATGAGAACTGAATACTCAAAAACCAAGAGCATATTTCTTTTTTGAAAAGTGATAATTTCAAAACTCTACAATGATCTGAAATATACAGGCCTTGAATAAAGCTTTCCTGACCTGAACTAGGTTCCATGAAATTCTAATTGGCTCTACTTCTTCATTAACATATATACACCCAAAAAACAAAACTAGTATGTACAGGTGACCAATGAACAATGTGGAGATAAGGGTGCCAACCCACAGCACAGTAAAAATCTGCACAGAACTTTTGACTTTCTGAATGTTTAACTACTAATAGCCTACTACTGATCAAAGCCTTGCTGATAATGTAAGTTAATTAGCACATATTTTGCATGTTATATGTTTTGTATACTATATTCTTAAAGTAAGCTAGAGAGAAGAGAATGTTAACGAGAAAATCATAAAGAAGACAAAACACATTTATGTACTGTACTGTATTTATAAGGGAAACAAATCCATGTATAAGTGGACCCGCACAGTTCAAACCTGTGTTGCTCACGGGTCAACTGTCTTTGCAAATCTTGAATTTAAGACAGCAGTAATTCTCATCTTGGATTCCAAACAGAAGGAAAAAATGATCATTTTCTACTATTACATAGACCTGCACCTACCTATACAACCAGAACAACAAGCAATATGGAGGAAGTCCTAAGGCACATGACAGGAAGATCATTTTTTATTAGCTGTCACTTTGCCAAGCACTTTGTTAAATGTACTTTACATATATGCATAACTCTCCTCTTTAAGCCATACAAAGTACAGGACTGTCCATGCCTCAGATGTAAAGACTGATGCTAAATGAAGCTAACTTGCTCAAGCTACACTTACCAAAAACACAGGGCTCAATTCTGTCCCAAGGTAGCTCTGGCCTTAAAAGCTAAACAGTTCCGAACAACCCCTCTGCCAATAACGTGAAGACAACATGTGGTCAAGTTAGTCACTTATTGATAGAAAGGTAAGGAACCATTTCTAACTAGACATTCTGGAAAAGAAATGAACTACTTGTGTTTGATGTATTATAAAGCAAAAAGTCAAGGGGAAAAAGTCATAAAGAGAAACTTTAAAACAGCAATTGAATAGTGTTGACTCCTCACCTGATACTCTAAATATTAAATTGGAGATAAATGATTGAAAAATGCATCTATAAAAAATCCGTTATGTGATGAATAAGGCACTGCCAGCACGAGCCATTTGCAGAATGTTAGAAACAAACCAAGACATGCACACACAGACACACACTCTCTTCCTCCTTCCCTCCCTCTTCTTACCAAGCAAGGGCTGCTTTCCCAAGACTAGATTTTTCCTTTAAGTCTTATGACGGACAATCAGATAAAAGAAGAAGAGGTCTGTGAGTGCTTATTACTAATTGGAGGATGTTAAATGAGTTCCTCTCTTTAATTTGCTGCCTTCTGGGAATTCCTAAAAGAATTAAGGGTGTGTCTTGGTGGTCAATAACATATAGTTACAATAGGGAGGCTTTCTTATCAACCGGAAAGTGGCAATGAAATTTTGGACTCTTGCCTCCCTCTCCAAATAGTATGAATAGGATACAGAGGAGAAGGAATTTTACATATGAAAATTATTAGAATAGAAACTCTCTGATGGGGCACCTGGGTGGCTCAGTAGGTTAAACATCTGACTCTTGATGTCAGTTCAGATATCATGAGTTCAAGCCCTGCATCAGGCTCTGCGATGACAGCACGGAGCCTGCTTGGGATTCTCTCTCCCTCTCTCTCTGCACCTATACCACTTGCGTTGGTGCTCTTTCTCTCTCTCTCTCTCTCTCTCTCTCTCTCTCAAAATGAATAAACTTAAAGAAAAAAAAAAGAAACTCCATGATGGCAGGCATTTTTATTTGGTTCTCTAGAGCAGGACTGGCAAATTACAGCCCACAAGCCAACATTAAGTCCAAGCCTGCCACCTGTTTTTGTAAATGCAGCTTGATTGGAACATAGCCATGCTCATTTGGTTACACATTGCCCATGGTGGCTTTCATGCTATGATGACAGAATGGAATGCTTGTGGTGGAAACTCAGGTGACCCACAATGCAAAAACATTGAATATCTGACCCTGTAGGGGCGCCTGGGTGGCTTAGTCGGTTGAGTATCATGATCTCACGGTTCATGGGTTCGAGCCCGACATCAGGCTCTGTGCTGACAGCTAGCTCAGAGCCTGGAGCCTGCTTCAGATTCTGTCTCCCTCTCTCTCTAACCTTCCCCTGCTCACGCTGTCTATCTCTCTCAAAAATAAATAAAACATTAAAAAAAATTTTTTAAAAGCTGACCCTGTAAAGGTTTTGACAAGCCCTGATCTGCCCTCCACCTAGAAACAAGAACACTGCCCAGAGAAGCAGACTGCAGTTTACCAAGAATAATATGCTTCAGCCATATTGTTTCCACAAGGGAATTGTTGTAGAATGTCCACTGCAAGTTAGACTGTGGAGTCTAGGTAGAAGAATAATTTTTTAATACAATCCTATTTCTTAAAAACCTTTAATGATGGCTCTGTTATTTACTGAATGAAGTCTCATAGGTCACTCATGAAGTGCTTTCTAACAATCCCTCCAGTGCTATCTTATAATACATTCTGTTTCAAATCCTTTACTTGTTAGTTCTTACCAAGTCATGCACATGTATATGTGGCATGTTCCTTTCATATATTCTCTTCCTGGGAAAGAATAGCTTTCCAGATTGTCACTAGCATAACTCCTATATTTTCTTCAAAGAACTGATCAAGCTTCTTTGCTCCAATAAGGGCTGCCCACAGAACTCAATATTTCCACACTTCTGCTGAATCCCTATGCCACTTATGCATATAGTTCTCTTGACAAGTGTCATGGATTTTTTTATATACACATTTTTCAGTTGGAATTTTAAGGCCCTTAAAACCAAATTTAAATCTTATAATTTCATAAACCCAACTTCTACAGTATATAAGTTTTTATCTTGCTTCTTATATACCTAACATTACATTATAAGAAAGTCTCAGAAAAACTCATCAACAACTATCAAGTCAGGACATGTCTTATTTCTCGATATCTACTATAGCAATGCCATAGCTAATATGGATAGTCCCGGGTTCATACACACTTGTCCTGACTAAGTATTACTGAGCAATACTGATGGGTTATAGGAATATAAAATATATAAAACACGATTTTCTGCCAAAGGAAATGACAATTATTTGGCATAACCTTTGTGAAAGTAGTACTATTTGTGATTTAAATAAGGAAGGTATGTTTGAATTTTAAATCAGGAAGAAATCAAATTATATGTGGGAAGTTAAAATTGATTTCAAGGTAATGAAACTGTGTAAAAGAGTTCTGGATGGGAATCAGTTAATTTTATTTCTGAATAATGTACAAGATGATGACTACAGTAAAACAGCACAAGGAAGGAAACAATCAACAAAACTCAAAGGCAACCTACAAAATGGCAAAAGATATTTGCAAATGACATATCTCATGAACGTTTAGTATCCAAAATCTATAAAGAACTGATCAAACTCAACACCCAAAAAATGAATGATCCAATTAAAAAGGTCAGAAGACATGAAGAGACATTTATCCAAAGAAGACATCCAGATGGCCAACAGACACATGAAAAGATGCTGAACATTGGTCGTCATCAGGGAAATACAAATCAAAACTACAAAGAGTTATCACCTAACACCTGTCAGAATGGCTAAAATCAACAACACAAGAACAAAAGGCGTTGGCTAGAATGTGGAGAAAGGGGAACCTTCTGGCAGCTTCTCTGGAATGCAAACCAGGGCAGCTTCTCTGGAAAACAATATGGAGGTTCTTCAGAAAGTTAAAAATAGAATTGCCCTACTTTCCAGCAATTGCACTTTTCAACTTTTACCCAAAGAATAAAAGAAGTCCTAATTCAAAAGGACACATACATCCCAACATTTGTAGCAGCATTATCTACAATAGCCAAATTATAGAAAAAGCCTAAGTAAGTATCCATTGATGGATAAAGAAAAATGAAGCATATACAATGAAAATATTACTCAGCCATAAAAAAGAATAAAATTTTGCCATTTGCAATGACATGCATCCAATGACATGGATGGAGCTAGAGGGTATTCTTCTAAGCAAAATAAGTCAGAGAAAGAAAAATATAATGTGATTTCACTCATATGTGCAATTTAAGAAACGAATGAGCAAAGAGAAAAAAATAAAGAAGAGAGAAAGCCAAACCAAGAAACAGACTCTTAACTAAAGAGAAAAAAACTTACGGTTATCAGAAAGAAGGTGGGCGAGGAACAGGTTAAACAGGTGATGGGGATTAAGGAACGCACTGTGATGAGCACCAGGTGATGGATGGAAATGCCGAATCACTATATTCTACACCTAAAACTAATATTATGCCGTATGTTAACTGGAGTTTTAAAAAAAAATTTTTTTTAAAGAAAAAAGAAAAAGAGCACCAAGGGGAAGATAATACTGTCATTTCCATGCATCTATTTGTCTCTGTGTCTAGGTCCTGAGGCAGTGGTTAGCGGGTGAGAAGCCATATGCCAATTGTCACTGAGGCCTCCAATCAAAAAGCACCATCCAGTTTTACTCTAGAAAATAGTAGGCCCAGCAAGATCCTTATGCAAAACTTCATTATGCCTCAGGCCATAATAATACTTAAGTGGCTTTAAAAATTTCTCCAACACTGACTTCACATTTTTTCCTATTTTCCTGAATTGTATTTTTACTTGAGATATTGTGCATTGTGTGTCTTCTCTTTATGACGTATGATTCCCATGCTGCATTATTCCTTAGACTTTCTGGCTTTGAAATCTAAATCAGAAGGAAATACTGACATATATGGGTCACTTTTACAAAAATAAGTATTCAGTAAGTGTTCTTCAATTAGCTGTATCTCTAAAAATGAAAAGGCCTATATATGACTGTATTTTTGTACAAGAGAAGTTATTCTTAGAAATTCTAACTTACATCCCATGAATATGTATTCTTTTATTCCTACTAGATATACGTGCAATTTCTTCACCAGTCCCACTTAACGTCCCCCCTTTTGCTGTACCCTACTGCTTCATTTGCCCTTTCAGTCACCACGGAGCTGATGTATCTTCCTTTACAAGCTGTCATCACATTTAAAATCATCTGCAACAAGCCAGCTTCAGTTACCTAATTCAGACAACCCTTCCCCTATCAACTCATGGAGTACCTATGTCAACATTTACCACTCTCTCTCAAATCAAATAAATAAATAAACATTTTTTAAAATGTTTAAAATGACTCGTTATAAAACAACTTTTAGTTCTGCAAAGGGATACTTGTCTACTTGAACGCGTTCTGTATCTCTAAACACCCTGGTAACGAGTGGGTTTTGTGAAATTGCTTCCACTGAATTAACCTATAGTACATTTACTTTTCTATCTTATTCTCCTTTTGCTCTAGGCTTTTCATCTATTTATTTTATCCTAATATTCTTTCACATTGAGGGAGGAAATGTGTAATAAATGACAGAAAATGACATGTTTGTAATTGAAATACTGGTTAAGTATCATTTGAATGGAAGGGCAGGAAGAAGTTCAAGAAGACCGTATAGGAAGATCCCGAACTCCCCGCTCTTCGTTCTCTCAGAAAATAACCTGAGAACCAGCTGAAGAACTACTCCACAAGAAAGGATAAAAAGACCACACAGACACATAGTCTTGCCAAAATCCCCGGCATATGACCCACAGTTGGGAAAAAAGTCAACATAAAGCAAATATAAAGAAATACAGACATATGTAAATCAGGACAAACCTATACACATGCAGCTTCTCCCTGAGGAGCAAGGGATTTGTGTTTCACGTTAGGTACCACAAACCTCAGTGCCTAAAGCAGAGTGAGGAGCCCCCAAAATGTCTGGATTTGAAAGCCCAGAAAAATTACATTAACGAGAACCACAGGGCTATCAAGAACAAAGATTTCCCTCTTAAAGGGCTCACATGCAGGACCCATGTCAAAAAACAGGAGTTTGAAGAACGTCTAGGCCACAGGTGAGAGAACTTTACTTGTAAAAGTATCTACCAGAGGGGCAGAGGTCATCTAGTATTCTCTCCAGGGTCAGAATATGTTGGATACCAATTTTATAGGCTAGTTCTACATTGCTAATGCCAATATCAGCAGGTGCCACTTTGGTACCTCACTCTAACCTACTATCAGCTATGGGAAAAGAACTCCCTCTCCCAGCACATCTAGGTACGGGAGGTGAGCAGACCCATGCCTTCTACCCCTGGACCCTGCATAGTTGTACAGGCATGTGATGTATACACAGAAAATGTCCCTTGCACACCAGACTTGGGTGGGGTTGGAGGGTTAGGTTTCTGAACTCCACAGAACTGAAAGTATTGTACACACAGCTCAAAAGACAAGCAAGAACAAGGGTAAGGTTAAACGTTAAGGTTCATCTCCTACACAGAGCCATTCACAAAGACAGGGGTATATAGCTGTTTTACATAACACCCAACACCAAATACAGACAATAAAGCAAAATGAGGAAACAGAGGAACATGTTCTAAATGAAAGAAAAAGATAAAATCCAAGACAAAAAGTTTCATGAAACAAAGATAAATAATTTATCTTGGAAAAAGTTCATAAAATGCCAACTAGAATGAGTAGAAAAATGGATGAACACACTGACAATTCAACAGAGACAAAATAATATAAGAAAATGTAAAACACAGTTCACAGACCTAAAGAATATAATAATCGCTGTGAAAAATACAAAAGATGGAATCAAAAGGAGGTTAGATGATACCGAAAAATGGATCTGCGATCTGGATGTCAAAGTAGTGGAAATCATCAACACAAAAGAACAGCAAAAAGATAAAAAGTTTAAAGGAGAATAGATTCAATAATCTGTGGGAAAATATCAAACATACTACATTCACATCACTAAGACACATCATAATTAAAATGTCAAAAGTTAAAAATAAAGAATTTTAAAAGCACCAAGAGAAAAACAACTAGGGAAACCACAGATGACTACCAGATGACTTTTCAGCAGAAACTCTGCAAGCCAGAAGCGGGTGGCGTGATATGCTCCAAGTGCTGGGAAAAAACAAAAACGACTTCTTACCAAGAATATTCTACCCGGCAAGGTTACTCAGAATGGAAGGAGATGTAGTTTTTCAGACAAACAAAGGCTAATAAGGTAACTCATCACCACTCAATTGGCAATACAAAAGAATTGTCAGGGAGACTTCTTTAAGCTCTGAACAAAAGGCCATAACTAGAAGAAAATATATGAAAGAAAAAAGATCACTCTGAAAAGCAAATACAGTGTAAGATAGTGGATCAACCACTTATGAGGCCAGTACAAAGACAAAGTAGTAAAGTCAACTGTAACTGCAATAATTAGAAAAGGGATACACAAAATAACTGTAAAATACAATACGAAAAACATACAACACTGGGGATGCGCAGTAAAAATACAGTGCATTTAGAACGCTATCTAACTTAAATCACTATCAAAATAAAATGCTACACACACACATTCACACACATACACACACGCACACCTATATATGAATGTCATGGTAACCATAAAACAAAATTTTAAAGTAGACACACACAAAATGAGAATGATATCTAAACATAAAACTAAAAGAAAGTCATCAAACCACAAGGAAAGACAGCAAGCAGAACAGAGAACTATAAAAACAACCAGAATAAAAAAGTAACAAAATAGCAATAAGTACATACCTATCAACAATTACCTTAATTGTGAACACTAAATTCTTCAATAAAAAGACACAGATGGCTCAATGGATACAAAACAAAAGCAAAAACAAAAAACAAAACAAAACAAAATAAGACCCAGGGGTGTGTGGGTGGCTGTTGGTTAAGCTTCTGACTTCAGCTCCGGTCATGGTTTCAGGGTTTATGAGTTTGAGCCCCACATCATGCTCTGTCTGACAGCTCAGGACCTGGAGCCTGCTTCGAGTTCTGTGTCTTCCTCTCTCTCTGCCCTTCCCCCACTTGTGCTCTGTGTCACTCTCCAAACAAAACAAAAAACATTAAAAATTTAAAAAATATATCCTACAAAGCATCTTATCTAACCACAACAGTATGAAAGTAAAAATCACCATCAAGCAAACAACTGGAAGAAAACAAAACACAGAGAGACTACACGACAGGCTACTAAACAACCAAAGGATTAACAATAACAACAAAGGAAGAAGCCAAACCCAAAGTACCTGGAGACAAACAAAAATGAAAACACAACACTCTGCCCATATTACCCAAAGTAACCTACAGATTCACTGCAATTCCTGTGAAAATTTCAATGGCATTTTTCACAGAATTAAAATGAACAATCCGAAAATTCTTTTCAATGCACACAAGAACCCAAAGAGCCAGAGCAAGATTAAGAAAGATGAACAAAGCTGGGGCGCCTGGGTGGCTCAGTCGGTTAAGCATCCGGCTTCGGCTCAGGTCAGATCTCACGGTTCACGGGTTCGAGCCCCGCGTCGGGCTCTGTGCTGACAGCTAGCTCAGAGCCTGGAGCCTGCTTCAGATTCTGTATCTCCCTCTCTCTCTGACCCTCCCCTGCTCCAGCTGTCTCTCTCTGTCTCTCAAAAATAAATAAAAAGCAATAAAAAAAATTAAAAAAAAAAAGAAAGATGAACAAAGCTAGAGGCATTATGCTCCCTGACTTCAAACTACAGTACAAAGCTACTGTGATCAGAACATTGTGGTACTAGCACACAAGAGACACACAGATCAAGAAAACAGAACAGAGCTCAAAACTAAACACATATTCATATGATGAATTAATGTAAGAGAAAGGAGGCAAGAATACACAACAGGGAAAAGACAGTCTCTTTAACAAATAGCATGGGAAAACTGGATAGCTATATGCAAACGAATGAAACTAGACCACATCTTAAAGCAAAATAATGAAAAATGGATTAACGCTTTGAACAGAAAACCTGATGCCATAAAAACTCCAAGGAGAAAACATAGGTAATAAGCTCCTTGACATCGGCCTTGGTGGTATTTTTTGGATTTTACTCCACAGGCAAAAACAGCAAAAGCAAAAATAAACATATGGGAGTATAGCAAATAAACAAGTTTTTGCAACTGAAGAAAACTGTCAACAAAATGATAAGGTACTATACAAAATAGGAGATAATATTTAAAAATCATATATTACAAAAGCAGATACTATCCAATATATATAAAGAACTCCCCCAACTCAAAGGCAAAAACATTTAAAATTAGGCAGAATATCTGAGTAGACACTTTTTCAAAGAAGACATTCAGATGGCCAAAAGGCACATGAAAAGATGCCCAACATCACTAACCATCAGGGAAATACAAATTAAAACCACAGTAAGGGGCACCTGGGTGGCTCAGTCGGTTAAGCCTCCGGCTTCGGCTCATGTCAGATCTCACGTTCGTGGGTTCGAGCCCCGCGTCAGGCTCTGTGCTGACAGCTAGCTCAGAGCCTGGAGCCTGCTTCCGGTTCTGTGTCTCCTACTCTCTCTGCCCCTCTCCCTCTCATGCTCTGTCTCTCTCTGTATCAAAAATAAATAAAACATTAAAAAAATTAAAAAAAAAAGGGATTTAAAAAACCACAGTAAGATCATCTCACACCTGCCAGACTATTATCAACTCTGTCCCCCACTAACATACAAAATAACAAGTATTGGGGAGGATGTGGAGAAAAAGAAACCTTCATTCATTGTTGGAAGGAATTAGTGGCACCACTAAAGAAAACAGTACAGAGGTTTCTCAAGAAATTAAAAATAGTACTACTGTACAATCCAGCAATTCCACTTCCATGTATTTATCCAAAGAAAAAGAAACACATGAACAGAAAAGATATATGCACCCCTATGTTGATGACAGCTTAATTTCCAATAGCCAAGATAGGGAAGCAACCTCAGTGTCTGTCCATAAATGAATGGATAAATATATGGTACAGATATATAATAGAATGCTACTCAGCCATTAAAAAGAAAAAAATCTTGCCCTTTGTGTCAACATGTATGGAGCCTGAAGCTATTATCTTAAGAGAAATGAGTCAGGCAAAGAAAAATACCATATGGTTTCACTTATATGTGGAATCTAAAACACAAAACAGATGAACAAATAAAACAAGGCAAAACCAGACTCATACAGAAGAGAGACCAATGGTTACAAGAAAGAGAGTTTTGTTGGTGGATAAAATGGGTGAAGGGGATCGAGAGGAACAGACTTCTAATTATAAAATGAATGTCATGGGGATATGATGTGTGGCATGGGGAATAAGGAGGATGATATTATTTGTTAACTTTGTATGGTGACAGATGGTAACTAGGCTTATGGTGATCATTTCAGAATGTATATAAATGTCAAATCATTATGTTTAACACCTGAAACTAATATAATAAAGTATATCAATTATACTTCAATAAGAACAAAAAATAAAATATTGGTTCAAAGCTGGTATACAATTAAGTCCCATTTGTGAAAAGTTACATCCCACAGGGAGGTAAAGGTATGCTTAAATTGGGAAGCTATAATCCATGCAGTTTACCTTATTTTTTTCTACTCATAAAATATATAAAAAAAGATGTAACTTTTGAGATCATTTAAAAATGGTATTCTTTAAAGGAAAAAAAGACAAAGTCCATTTTGAAAAAGAACTAAGTGTGTTTAAATGAAAGTGCCTTGAAGAAATTTCAGTGCTTCTCTAGAGTTTAAAAATAAACAAAGAGAAGGAGGGGGAAAAAAGGAAAGCAGTCTCAGCCCTATGAATATAACACCACCTCAAAATCCGAGGTCAAGGTCACAGATTGTTACATAACACTGACCGTCAAGCCTCTTACTCCAGCAGAGTTCTTGGTAAATCAAAGTTTCAGCTTCCAGACATCCCATAAAGCCTGTGCTCTACCAATGAGATGAAATCTGGAGTCACCACAATTAGGCAGGAAGGTGGTACAATACTCAATCAAGAAAATTAGATAAATAATTGAATCACATACTTATCACTGACAATCCGTCTGTTTTTTAAAATATGCGAGATGTTTGTCATTCCCTGGCAACAGTGCAAACTATGTCTCAGTCACTGGTTTAAGGCCTCTAGCAGCTTTCCCCTTTCTTCTCACGGTGTAAAGGAAGTTAAAAAATATATATATATAAAACGATAACAATCAAAGAAAGAATGAGAAGTCAAGTAGTTCATAAATAGATTTCACCAGGTAATTACTGGAGGGGGTTAGGAAAGTGTGCAAGTAAACCTCAGGGACTTAGTTCACAGCTCTGGGCAAGGACATGATGCCCATCACTTGTTGACAGAGGCCCATCACCATTAGTCACAGCATCAATTCACAGTACTTAAACATATTAAAATAAAACCTCTAATAAACTCGAGAGTAGTTTTTTCACAGAAAAAAAGCAGCAGAATAAAAGAAATTCATATAACATCTGAAAATTTTAAAGATACACAGTCTATAAATTCATGAAGTCATCAACCGTACAAAATTTGACATTTGAGTGTGCAGAGATTGAAGAAAAAAAAAAAAAAAGAAAAGGAGCCACAAGCCACATGGTAGGAAATAAATCTATAGCCTACTTAACTTTACAAATGTCAACCATAATCATAAAAATCTTTCAAAATTAAAGAACTAAGTAAACATAAAAATGAACTTGACACGAATCATTCCCTAATGATTAATAATCATATCCAATAATTTTTATTGGATAGTTTTTTTTTTCCAGAAACCTGCTTTAAGCTCTCCCTTAATTTTGTCAATTCAGCTGGAGTTCTGACTCTAAAGTGTTTCATCAATACACAGCAATGTAAAATGTTTGCAGGGATCTGTGATGACCAATAAAATTATTAGAATAATTTAAATGCTTGATTTCTTCATCAGCTTAAGTGCTTTCTGTGATTATGATGTATATGTGTGAAGTAGCAATTGCTCCCAAATGAAAATGTTCCTATTAAGTATATGCTAAATCAACACCACTCTGTATCTGAGCATAAATGAAGATAAAACACTCAACATTATGATTCAATTAAAAACCTCCAAGATACGTTACCTGCCGCCTCGAGCGCTGAAAGGCACTACGTGGATGCCCAGAGGCCCTCCGTCGTTGGGGACTCGTACGAGCTCCACCACATCACTGTGGGACAACGGTGAATGGGGGAGCATGAACAGGGACTGTCAGCAAACCAAAACCGAACAAAACAAAACAAAAAACTGCTACCACAGACACACAACAAAAGAGAACAAAGCGAAGAGCCCACCAAGCACACACGCATACATGGACACGTTCTGGAACAGAAGCGAGGGGATGAAAGCGACATTAAACACTACGTACCTGAACACTAGCCTGCGGCATGCAGGGAGAGCAATCAGCAGAAATAACTACATTAAAATGACACAGAACCATTTCTTTCAAACCACACTCTTCTCCGTGTAATACAGGTACACATTTTATAAGTCAAAACTCTACACTTCCATGAAAAATTCTCCATCCCAGTGGTGATTTCAAGGACAATATAGATTAAGTGAATACAGGTGTCTTGGCTGCAGAGCACATTAAAATGTACAAAGTGCTCCTGCATATGTCACATAATTGCTCCTTCCAATAACTCAATGAGGTTAAAGCTTTTGCTTCTGCAGGTGACAGTCCACATGTGATCCAGCCATCTTTACTTCCCACTGTTCCACCACAATTCAGTCACCATTTCCTACTTCTCTAAATGTAACCACAATGCAGGGTAAGAAACTCCTTTCTCAAAGCCAATAGGTACCTCCAAAAAATCAAATAGTTTTCATAAGTTTTTGTAATTGAGCTTTAAAGTCATGAAGAGATATGGAAGTAACTTGAAGTTACTTCTTTTACGTAACGTACTATTAATATGATAAGTGTGAGTTTAGTGAAAACTGGTATAATTTAGAGAATGTAAATTTTCTAAATCTTTTAAATGAGATTTCACTTTTTTTATAGATTTTTCCATGTGTGTTTGTGTATGTGTGTGTTTGTGTGTGCATGCACATGGGAGCACGCATGTAGGTGCAGCTCACTGAAATCTAACCAGGTCTTATCTGACAATCAATTTCTAAAACTAGTATTTCAAGTAAATATCTAGTTGAAGCACCCTGGGCAACTATAAAGAAAATGCTAATTCTTCAATTATATTCCTTAAATAAAAACCTAAAGTTATCCTATGTACTAGTAAAGTCCTGACTATATAGAAAGACTAAAGAAAATTAAAGATAGTGATATCAAACAAATCAAAATTGAAAATATGTGCATAGATTTAATCATATACACTAATTAGGAGAAAACTAAAATCCTGCCATATTGTCAAAATATTTACTAAAATAGTACTATTTAAGTGAATTTTTAATTTTTTTATATTTGCATAGAATTTCACATCTTATTTCAGATATTGTTAATAATTGTTTGAACATCTATTTAATGTTTGTCAACTGAGAATAGTATGGTAACGTTAATAAATTCATTTTATTCCACACTCTTTCTAAAACGAACTAGGACACGGCAAGTCCTTCTCAAATGTAATACAGAATGCTGGCTGCTGTCTGTCTAAACATAACCTGATTCTAGAGCCTGTTTACTCTGAGAGCAGGTTTTTGAGAGCCTTCCCTGGAACAGCAAGATAAGACAAAATTAAGAGTTTAAATGTTGATAACTAGGCCCTTTCAACTTCTATCCAAAGGGGGGGAGGGGAATCAGAATAACTGCCCACCTTGGTCTAAACTACCAGGAGAAGTAGTCCTGAGAACACCTTCCACTTAAACATGCCAATAATGGGGCGCCTGGGTGGCTCGGTCGGTTAAGCATCCGACTTCGGCTCAGGTCATGATCTCATGGTTCATGGGTTCAAGCCCCACGTCGGGTTCTGGGCTGACAGCTAGCTCAGAGCGTGAAGCCTGTCTTCAGATTCTGTGTCGCCCTCTCTCTCTGACCCTCCCCTGCTCACGCTGTCTCTCTCTCTCTCAAAAATAAATAAAACATTTTAAAAGTTTTTAAAAAATAAGATAAAATAAGCATGCCAATATTTAAGATAACTGTAAAACTGAAATAATATAGGAATTTTTTTCTTTGTCCTTTTATACCTAAAACCATGTTCAAGGCCCCTATTTCAACATGTCTCTCAAGAGACATTCAATTTCTCCAAATCAGAAAAATATATACTAATATGATTAATGCTTACATGATCTAACTGGTTTTTTAAGTAAAGTAGATCTACACTTTTTTTTAATTTAGCAAAGTTGAAGAACAAACAAATGACCAAAACAATGACATCCAAAGCAATTTGAAAACCATTAAAGTGCTGTTAAGATGACAAACATTGTCCATCAAATACTATTTTATATTATAATTTAATAGTATTTGCCAAGGCATGAAACTCAGGACAGAAACATGTGAATTTCCATGCTATACTTCTTACATTAGATAATTAACTAAATAGATGAAAGATGCTCTTTGGAAAACAAACCAATGCAAGGCATGGTTTTAACTAAGCACAAACATTCCGCATGCCATATGCGTTTGGAATACTTGCTGCTATCAGTGATGCTACATACATGTTGCAAATTCAGGTAAAAACCTCAATAACTTACTCCAGAGAAAAGCTGGGTATATTCTCCAAACTGGTATCAGCATGTCCAACGGGCTCAACACGACTGTTGTCTTCTTCTGTCCCGTCCTCATCCTAGAGACATGCACAAACAGAAGCATGCTTTGTGTTAGGTTTACTTCCATAGTGTGAATGGAAACTGGATAAAACTGGAGTTTAACAGACATTATGATCATGTTAACTTGGTCCTTACTCTACAGAGGAAGACCTTTAATGATAAGATGGGTAGACGAAAAGTCGTATTTTAAAATAACAGTTTCCTGAGTTAGCATACCCCAGGCTATGTATAAGGAAACTGTAATAAGGAAAGAACTTACACTTACTTGAACTTTATCATTTTTATTTCACTTTCTGGCGTATGTTTTTGGAAGTAATTGTACATTACTACAATGTTACGTTAATAAATAAATGTACAGGATATAGGCAGTATGTTTAACATTTCTACTAATCCAAATAGTTGAGACCATTAAAAACCTTAACTGCGAAAAGCTTCAAAGGTCCTCAGCTCCTACTAACCAGATTGTCAAAATCAGCATGCAGTAAGTACAATCCTAGACTCCAGCCCTTCATCCTCTGAAATTTCAAATAAGTGACCCTCAGCCAAATGTCTGACTATTAGAGGGATCTGTAAAGGCATTAAGATCTTAGCCATAGAGAATCACCTCTGTTTACTTCTGTTGTGAATGACCAAGCATGGGGAACAGTACAAACAGCAAAATAATCAGCCACCACTTTGTATTCTTCCTTTTAAAAAGCAGTATTGTGTAAAAGTTATGTTCCAACATGTTGCAGAAACTGTGTAAGTATGTGGTACCACAAAACATGAAGGTGGAATAAATGAGATGGCTCATAAAAAAAAAAAATGAAATGCTACTCAAGGATATGCCTTACATTATGATCTTGGCCATTGTCTTTCAATTAAAGAGTTCACTAACAGTAGAGTTGGCTTTTCAGGCTCATTTGAATAATGATAAACATGTCTGACTAATATCAATGGTCTTATTATTCAAATTATATTATTTAGAAAAGAGTTGAAATCTCTAAGCATAGTCACTAAGAGGCTTAGGGTGCTTTACCTTGAGTCCATACTGTCTGGTATCCAGTAGATACTCTAAATATTTGGCTAATAAAAACAAAATCATCCCTCGAAATCTCTGAAGCATTAAGTTTTAAAACACAAAATAATAAAATTTATTTAATCTTTTTCTTGAAAGTTTACACATATAAAACATATACATGTAATTTGTTAGGTCTATCCTTTATACTATATATAAATTTGATAACAGTGATTTTCTATGTCAATTTATTTATTTTTGAGACAGAGAGAGACAGAGCATGAGCGGGGAGGGTCAGAGAGGGAGATACAGAATCTGAAGACAGGCACCAGGCTCTGAGCTAGCTGTCAGCACAGAGTCTGACACAGGACCTGAACCCACAAATTTGAGATCATGACCTGAGCCGAAGTCAGAGGCTTAACCGACTGAGCCACCCAGGAGCCCCCTCTATGTCAATTTATTAATCCACCTATATGAATCGACCAATAAAGATAAATTTTATATTTCCACCATATATTTGAGAGACTCAGAGTAGAAATTTAAATGCCATCAACAAAGACATCAATTGACAAAATGGTAAGCCAAGGCCCTAGGTTCCACACACTGTTAAACAATACGTTAAATTCTTCAAGCACTGTTAAGGCAACACAGAGCAGTTGGTAATACCCAACTGATATTTCCTCTGGGACTCTGCCAAAATAAGAAGCCAGATGCATGGAGTTTTTCTCTAAGTTGTGGATACGTTCCATGTGTCCTCAGTGGCGGTGTGCTGCATGAAACCAAGGTACCTGAGGACTGATGATCCTGTGTTTTACGAGGCTCTAATACACACTTCTTAATCTTCTGCCTCTCAAGCACAGGCACACAATGCATCTCGAAGGTTAACCAGCATCTTGAACCTGCCTACAAACCCACTTCAGTAAACAAGAACTCCTAAAAGCATGCTTTTCCAACGGCAGTGGGGATAGGGAGGAGAGCAAGGTGACTGTTTATAAATCAGATGGAAAACATACAAATAATCTTTCAAGATAAAAACATTTTGTTTCAGGAATCATCAATAATTTAAGCCCTACTGAAATGCCTCATGATGTATAACCAGTGAAACACCTAGGTTGTACTATGAAACAGCCACAGAAATGAAATGCCCCAAACTACAGTGATAAAACAGTAGCTGATAATTTACACATTCATTGTTCCCACAGTGGCCATAATCGGGCCCCCAAGAGCATGTAGAATATTATTTCATGCAGCTGCATATGGTGTTCAGTTTAGATCACAACACTCACTGCCCTGAGGCTCAGCTGCTATTGCTGTGGGAACCACAACCTAAAATTTTCCAGCTTCTGGATGAATAAGTACCAGCTCCTGTATTGCTTTATTTTGTTTTGTACTTTTAATTATTTTTTATGTTTTTTATTTATTTTTGAGAGACAGAGAGAGACGGTGAGAGTTGGGGAGGGTCAGAGAAAAAGGGAGATACAGAATCGGAAGCAGGCTCCAGGCTCTGAGCTAGCTGTCAGCACAGAGCCTGATGCGGGGCTCGAACCAAGAATCTGTGAGATGACCTGAGCCGAAGCCAGGCGCTCAACCAACTGAGCCACCCAGCCCTCCCTGATTTGTACTTTTCAAAAGCTGCAACCAAACATAGTTGCTCCAAGCATGAGTTATTTACTGAAGTCCATTACAGACACAGAAAACTTGGCAATTATTTATCCCAAATCAATATTTGGGCCTAAAATAATAATTTAAACCACACATTGCCAAAAAATTTCCAGGTGAGAAAATATACGTCTTATACTTTCCCATCTCTCCATTTTCTAACAGAGTGTAGTGGTTAAGAGCCCGGGTTTGAGAATCAAACAGATTTGGGTGTGAGTACCCATTTGCCAATTTTATATCCTTATGCAAGTTACATACCCCTTCTGTATTTCTATCCCTTCTTCTGTAAAACCAAAACAATGAAAACATCTTCTTAGGACACTGAGAGGGATGAGAATCCATAAAACAAGCATAACATGGTGCCTAACAGTAATTGCCCAATAAATGGTAGCTTTATTGAAAAGAGAAATAAATAATAAATGACATAAAACTTACCTCAAATAAATGATTCAAGGCAAAGTTACAGAACTATATTTTAGAAGTATGTATTCAACCATCATACATTATACCTTACAACTTAATACTAAACATACTACCTACTCAAGTAGAAAATATATCATCTAAATTTTAGAAACTTTCATAAAACCTGACATTCATTGTGCTTTGCTATATACACAGTACCCTTATAATACAAGGTTTCTGAAATGAGAAAAAATATTAAAAATATAGACAATTAAATGCAGTATACAATCAAATAAATGGCATGAAGAGGAAAACACTACGGGTTACCGGTTGAGGAAATTTTCAGAGAAAAAAAAAACTAGCTGTCAAGAACTGTGAAGAGTCTATCATTGTGCCCTACTTGAAAGCTCCTAACATAGCCTGCATAGCTTCATGGATGCTAGCAGGAAAAAAAAAAAAAAAAAAAGAGAGATCACCTGGGTCAGAGACAGAGGACATTTTACTGTAGCAGTAGTCAGAGTATCATCCTTTTATGCACTGGTTTCTCCAGTTGAAATTCTAGTAAGTTATGAGAAGAAAACCAGGGAACACCGGCACGCACAGAAGGAATCTGAGCTTAGGGGACCCAAATACCTTCCACAGGCAGTGAGCGTGTCTGCCTGGCTCTGGAGGAAGACACCATACCTATCTTCGAAGGTTGTCTGCTATAGAGACATCCTTAAAGGGACAGTCCAGGACAAAGGCCTCTGCTCTCAAGATACACAAAAATGGAGGAGAACCCTGGAGAATTATTTCCCAACAACAGAATTTAATCAAAGCATTGCCAAATGGTAGCATTTGTATGATTGCTAGCCAACTAAAATAAGAATATCATTAACAACAGATGCTCTATGATAATAATGCCTTTTTTAAAATTTTTCTCATGTTTATTTATTTTTAAAGAGAGAGAGTGAGAGTGAGCAGGAGAGAGGGAGAGCGACTGGAGAGGGAGAGAGAGAGAATCCCAAGCAGGATCAGTACTGGAGCTCGATATCAGGAACCATGATAAAATGACCTGAGCTGAGATCAAGTGTCAGATGTTTAAACCAACTGAGCCACCCAGACACCCAACAATTCCTTTTTAAAGTAACATGAAATTCTACTATATAAAAGAGCCATACCTTTCACATTAAAAGAAAAATATTTTCAGTGCAGAACTCTATGTCCAACCAATCTACTAAACAAAAATCAAGAATGAAATTTGAAAAAATTTTTCACATATGTGAAGTCTTTACATCCAATGGACTCTTTCATATGAATCTGTTTTTGGATGTGTGCCAGAAATATCCAAGATGGGCTCCAGAAAAATTCAAGAAATTCAATAAAGCAGTGGACAGAACTCTAGGAAAGCCCGAGCATCAGTTAAAAGACAGCCCAGAGAAGCAGAAGCCAGTTCTGATTAGAGCACCATGATAGAGAAATCTGGAAAGTCAATCTCCATGAGAAAAAAGATATTAATAATTGATCTGATATTTTTGAACATTTAGAAAATATTTTGACAGACCCAATAGAGAATGTGGGGGGAATTCTTCAGAAATATGCAGATAACATAAAGTTTTAAAAGGTCAAAGCAGTGGACTCCAGGAACAACAAAGGAAATTGTGTAGGAAAGAAAATTTCATCGGACTATCTAGTTGGTTATGGAGTGAGCCCCAAGTTACTATATAATGTGAGGCTGGCTCTTAGTTTAACTTAGACGATAGGGGGGAAATGGGGACATGGAAAGTAAACGTGCCATAAAGGGAAAAACCATCTTCCAGAGTGACAGGTCGACAAATGTCAATAACTGGTAACCAGGAAAGAGCAACATAAATATTTTATTTAGAAACATGGAAGTTAATGCCAGGAAAAATATCTGAATAAAACAGTCCCTCTAGGGAGAGGGATTGGGAAAATCAGGAGGAGCTGAAGAGAGAGTACTCATTTTTTCATTAGAAGCCTTCTAGTATTATTTATATACTTTTATTCCGACTACATATTTGAAATGCCCAAAGGACCTAAGGCAGGAAACCCAACTTGCCAGCAAGGCAGCCTTCCACTTTCGTCTTTGGGAGCAGCCGACCACACAGCTGCCCGGAGGGCTGTTCTTGTGAGTCCCGAGCCCGCAGCGCAGGCGCAGAGAAGGGCACACTGCATGAAAGCCTCATGCCTCACAGAAGCCGGTGTCTCAGCCCAACACTGCAGGCAGAGTGGCTTGTCACAGATGTGCAGTCTTCTGCGTCCAGGCACAATTTATTAATCAGAGGTAACTTTTACCATAAAAAGATAGTTGATGGAAGGCTTTATCAGGTTTTCAGAAAAAGATAGCCCCCAAACCCCTGAAGTTTGAATTCTTAGGCAGAAGAGGGGATTTTGTTAACCTTTTTACCTACCATATTATACTGACTAAGCAAATTTTTTAAAAAAGATGGAGGAGATCTAGTTAAAGGAGAGAAAAGAATAAGAGAAAATGAATATTTGATAAGCTTGGGTGAGGAGAGTTTCAGCCCAGGTTAGAAATGTATATTAGGCAAGTGGCGATAAAGACATATGAATTTATTTGTTCTCTGCTTCTAGGAAAAATTAATTATATTACTCCGTTCCATACTATGGATGATGTAAGGGCTAAGCCTCACTTGAGAGAGCCCCTACACAAACAATGGACGATACATTCTGAAATCACAAGCACTCACATGAACTATGTGTTTAAGAAAACTAAATTTGACTAATTATCTTTTTAATTTCAAAAATTATCTAGTTGTATTTCTTCCTCCTTGAGCATTAAATATCTTCTCCATAGTCACAGATTTAAATACACACATACACACACACACTCAAGTAGATGTCATTGCAAAGAAGTAAAGGATTTGTAATTGGAACACTAAACAATTGAATGGTGCTTCCATTGATCGCCACATAAAATAAGAGTAGAAATTTTGTAGCTGGTTTGCTTATAAAGGAAGGAAATGAAAAGTGCACTTTGTGCTTTACAGGAACATGATAAAACTTTATCTGGAAACTAATCACCTGTACATCTACATTTAAAGTCTAAGTTCCAAGGAATTAAATATTTTGAATACACATGCCTACATACTTTAAGAAATAAGGTATCATATTTAAATCATTTTATTAAAACAACTAAGGTCATTTTGCCTCCTTAAATTTTCTGCACACCTATCTTTGATCTTTATATTTATGAAGCACAAAAGGAAATGAAAGTTCTGATGGCATCTTGTTAAACAAATTTACAATATTTTTCAAGTGTTTTTATTATTCTTAACAGTAAAATAACTTAATGGGCTCAATTATATTACTACAAAAATGCTCAACTAAACAGTCTTTTTCACACTTCTTAGAGTGTCTCTTAAGACTTTTCCAAACTTAATGAGAGTCATGTTAACTACTAATGAGCTACAGCAGCCCCCAAAAATATTTACTTGGATGTTAACAGCATGAATTAAATCACGTTTTGGGGGGATCACATTTGGCAAAGAATAATTCCAAGGAGAATCTCTTTCCACATCCCCTAAGTATCACAAATACAATTCCAGAAGGCTTTGTGTTAATGTTGCCACACTTGATTAATTGGCCAAATCACCAGGGAAAAGTAATTTCCCATCACATGTGGAAAACAATTGAAAACATCTGGGGGAGGGGGACTTCTCAACTGAAAATGATAAATCTATGGCAACCTCCTAAACAAATAAAATCAGGAAATGTGTAATATAATTTTACTTCATGATCATTATATTCCACTTGAGTAAAAACATTTATGAAAAAAACTAATTCAAATCCTTTAAGGATAGACAATGTTAGATTAGACCTCTTAAAATAAAAATGCTGTCTTGTATTAGTAACTGTTCTACTTTTAAAGGTAATATAGTGCATTATAACATAAACTGTACTCCATGGAACACAGAGTTCAACACCAAATAACTGTGGATTATATTAGGAATTATTCAGTACCTATAATGTTAAATATGAAATGTGAGCTTCATCCCCTCAACAGGATTCCAAACACTCTCATTTCAAGCTAATACTGATCAAATGGAATGGCAAACATAGTATTTAACACAGCCCATGAAATTTTCATTTACCACAGAAATGAAACATTTCCTGTCTTGGAACATATACAACATGACTCCACACAACCCAAGGCAAGAGAAGAGTCTGTAAAAGAAGAACAGATGGTGCTGATTTATGAAAGCTATCTCACCACAGACAACAACAAAAAGTATGTATCTCTGCACCTGTTACATGCAGAGTGGAATCTCTAAATGAAGTTCCAAAATGTAAGTCTGCTTCTTGTAGACTGTTAGAATTTCAGGAAATGGAGGAATCGTACTGGAAGACATCTGATCCAATATCCAATCATATATGGGAATCTCTTCCTTCACTTTATTTTCCCTTTTTTCCTGTGCCCCCATGATAAGGAACCCCTTATATATTACTCCTAAGAATCACTAAGTTCAATAGCTAGGCCCAGCATCCCACCTGGCATCATCTGCCCTGCTCCTATCTACGTTTATCCCCAACAGATGACCACTCCATGTATGTCACCGCTTCAGCAACAGGGAAGCCACCCAACTGTTTACAGTTCCCCCACCACACATGAATGGCCACGCAGCCATCCATTACATGATATGATTTTAATCAACCTAATCAATCTGGTTTCAGATGGAGCCTACTTACCAGAATAACACTCATTTGATTTCTTTTGAACATTCCTGAAAAAATACTTTTATTAATTTATGGATTGTTGAAATGTATGGATTTTGTAATCTGGCCAGCTTGCCTTTCTAACAATAACATTCTAGTCCTTATTGAGGCAACGTTTTAAAATGTTTTATTTTGGAGGTGCCCGGGTGGCTCAGTGGGTTAAGCATCCAACTCTTGATTTTGGTTCAGATCATGATCTTAAAGTTCATGAGTTCAAGCCCTACATTGGGCTTGATCGCACTGCGAGTGTAGAGCCTACTTGGGATTCTCTCCCTCCCTCTCTCTCAACCTACTCCTCTCCAAATACGTAAATAAAAGTATATATATGTAGTGAAGTAAATAATACCTGGGTAAGTAAAAAAGACTTATCTTACTCAGTGGCATATTAAAATACCATATTTTTTAAAAATATAACTATTTTCATTCAAAAAATTTTCTCGTTGGCTTAACAATGATTTCAAAATTAATATTTGATTATGATAGGAACCAAAATAATTTTAAAATAAACTTTAGCTAGTGATGAGTGCAAATCACTTCATAAAGAGGCAAAAAATAAATTTTATAATGTATAATAATAAAAATAATTGCTAATATATATTGAGGACCTACAATGTGCCCATTAGTAACCCACTTCTTTAGTCTTCAATACAACCACAGTTTGATCCTCAACACTGCCCTTAAGCATATTTCAATAAATAAAACATAAGGAATTTTTACAAACTACGTAGGAAAACTTTTTTCCAAACATAAGTGAGCAACATACCCACATAAAAGTCCCCAATGATTTTTACACAGTGCGGTTTGGATAACAGAGTGGCTGACATACAAACTATTTGCTAATAAGGGTCACTAAACACTGCATATGAGCACAGCTAGAGAGATCCTGGACACACTCAGCATGTGCAGAGCTACGATGAACCAGGGACCTGGGCAGGAGACCTGCCTCCACCACATCCTGATTCCTGTCACCAAGCCCTGCTTTCCTAGTCTGAATAAAGGAAATAACTTGACCTGTCTCAGTAACTGCAATGGGCTCATGGAAACCATTATGTGCAGAGCACCTGACATATGAAAATAAAATTTTAGATAAAAACTAATTTTACTAAACATCTAAAACACAATACAATCTACATATATGCTCTTTCATTTAATCTTCATACATTAATTCTTACTTTAGGAATTCTCATAATTAGGTCTAGAAGAGATTTCAGATTTCCCTGTGGTGGCTGGGCTAGGATTTCGAAAATGGGACCCATGGTTCTTGAGTTTTGCCAAGTTTTTTCAGTGTATTTTACTCAAGGAAGAGTGACCTAAAACTTTTTTTTTTAATGTTTTATTTATTTTTGATATAGAGAGACAGAGCATGAGAGGGGCAGGGGCAGAGAGAGAAGGAGACACAGAACCAGAAGCAGGTCTCCAGGCTCTGAGCTGTCAGCACAGAGCCTGACATGGGGCTTGAACCCACGAATGTGAGATCTGACCTGAGCCGAAGTCAGAGGCTTAACCAACTGAGCCACCCAGGCGCCCTGACCTAAAACTCTTAAGGGATGTTTGGGATTCCAACCCAACTAGTTAGTGTCAGGGCCAGAACCTGTGGAAACAGAAAATATAATAAAGCTTACGCTGAAAAACAGTATTAAAACCTGAACATATAATAAATGAACTTCCAAACAGAGTGACAATTACTATTAAAATTGGGAGGGGGTCTATTGGAGGACAAACATAGAAGTAATGAACATCAGTAAATGTCACCAGTGGTTATATTTAGGTGGCAAGATTACAAATGATTTTTATTGTATGTTTATAGCATTAAGTATTTTTACCCTGAGCATAAAATCATCTTAAAATAATGAAAGGCTATTTTTACTGTTTTTTCAATCTTACAGTACTTTTATAAATTTTAATTCTTTAATATCACTACATTATAATTTCTCTGAAAGTGACTTTGTAAAGAATCAAGGGCCTAAAAAGAAAATAGAACATCATAGGGAAGTACAATGATGGGATTATTCATTGGTATTGATATACATCATATTTAATCAGTCTCAGAAATCCAGCAGAGATATTTTTTAAAGAAATGTCTGGGTGTAGTATTCCAAATGGCAGACAAGATTAAGAAGAGAAAAAGGCTTATTAAGATGCTGTATAAAATAAATTAGATAATGATAAGAAAGTTCAATAAATCAGAATCAGAAAAAGAATGGAGACACATCAAGGCAAGTTCATCACTAACCCTGTGGTCCCCAAATAATTAAAAAGGTTTTCAATAGAGACAAAGATATATTTTTTTACCCTGCTTTACTAGATGATAAGTACATATTTCACCATTATTAATTTTGAAGGCCTATTAAGAAAACTTACAGGAGTCCCAAAGTTTACACCTCATTAATTTAAGTTGTTAATAAGCAAGTAAAGAGTAACGCATGGTCCTATAACAAATCCACTCATGTAAGCATGTATTAGAATACGTACTGGTTCTGACTTCCCAATGCAATATTATAATTTCACAAGGGAAATTTAGTTATTAACTTGCTTAAAACCAATAAATGGCTTCAATAAATGAAGTAGCCTTAAAAAAATGCTTTCACTCAATTTTCTAGTTGAATTCAATGAAACAAAAAATAGTTGGTAGATTTCCTAGGGATCAAGAGTTTGTATTCTCCTAAACAAAATGAAATCAATTATATGTTTGATACAAGGGACATAGTGATGATTAGTTTGAATGCTCAATTTTAAATCATAGTTCAAAAGTTTATAATAATATTAGAGATTTTCAATAACAAAAGAAATTAGGTATCCACAGCTGCATTGTCTCTAATATCCAGAATGTGATACAAGTGCCAAACAAAAATTAACATATTAAATAAACACATTAAAGTATTAAACATGTATTGTAATTGGTATGGCACACGGCTTCTGCATGATTTTGACAAATGTAACTTCTTTGTCCCTCAGTTAACTCATTTATAGATTAGGAAGAGAAATACTGAGTTTCTAAGAGAATCATAGGAGTTAATTAACGTAAAATACTTGGAATACTGACTCATTATGATTAAGTATTAGGCAGGTGTTCAAGACCTCCTTCTACATAAGTAAAACTAAATATTGATTTATAAAATATCTTTTGGCTTTGAAAATAAGTCTGTTTTCTATCTTTTACAAAAGTTGGTTATAAAGATCAAATACCTTGTCTTCCTGGCATGCTCTCCAAGAAGACAAAATACTGATTCAAGAGGAGTTCTCTCTTTTCCACCTTACATTTAGTATTTCCTTCCAGTTTTTTGAAACCATATAGGTTTTCTTCATTTACACAAGAAGAATAATATAAATGTTTTAATTGATGTATTTTATTTCAAATTATACAGAAAACATTTGTAAATGATTTAATATTCCATCAATTCACTTGTCATAGGATACTTTTCAACTCCAATAATTACAGAATTTAATTTTTTTGATGTTTATTCATTTTTAAGAGACAGAGACAGAGAGAGACAGCATATGTGGGGGAGGAGAGAGAGGTGGGGAGAAACAGAATCCAAAGCAGGCTCCAAGCTGTCAGCACAGAGCCCGACGTGGGGCTCGAACCCACAAACTGCGAGATCACAACCTAAGATGAAGTTGGATGCTCAACCGACTGAGCCACCCAGGAACCTCTATATTTTAATATTTAGGAGTATGCTTTTCAAAAGGAGTCTAAAATAGAATGTTTCAAATTATATGTCATTTTAAAGAGCTTAGTGCTAAATTATTTTCTGAAAGGAACAAACCAATTGATATTTCTACCAGCCTCATATTAAACTATACATTTCACAACTTTTATTGTCTGTGCTAGAAAACAATTGTCTATCAGATCCTGCATATTTGCATTTCCTGAGAACACAGCATTTCCCCCTCAAGGGAGGCAACACAACCTCTAACATAATCCACAGAGCGTTTAGGCCTCCTTTCTGGGTCACTGATGACACTTCCATGGGTTCAGGGGAATGAACCAAATATGCTGATGCCCGTGCTGCTGGCTGTGCTGAGAGTAATGAAGTCTTTCATCTCTGACCCTGGAGTCTCATGTCCTCCATCAGCATCCATGAAACTGTGGCAGGCTAACTAGTTTGTAAACAGGATAAAATTTTAGACCCTTCTCAGTTCTTGACTGCCTGCCCTCACTCACACACACACACACACACACCCCTTAGTTAATTCAATCAACAAGAAGCCTGGTTGTCATTCTAGTTTGAATTCAAGATTACTAGTGAGACTGAATATTTCCTCGCGCTTGTGAAATGGTCACACATTTTCCTTGCAGGTTTTCTATTCATTTCATTTATTTATTAGGAGCTTATGTTTTCTATGATTTAACAAAATCTTTATAGACTAGTAATATTACTCCTTTAAATGTCATATAGATAACCAATGTATGGATTGTGGTCATTTTGTATAAAGTGAAGGTGCTAATACAGAGGAACAGTACCTTATCAGAGCAATTTTCTCCTTTCACTGTTTTCCTTCAGCCTCCATTAAGGACCCTTTCCTCACTTCCCATCACCTTTCCTTTCGGCCATGTCCACAAAAATATCACTCTCTGCTCCTGTGCAACCTTTTCAAATAATTCCAACCAAAAATGATCTAGAGGAAAGAACTGTTTACAAGCGGTGACTGCCTAGAATGTCCATTTCAACACTCACTTGTTACTAAAATTTCGTGAATCAGAGAAGTGAATTAAATGCTCAGAGATCATTTCATTAGATTTAATAACCGTATCATTTGCTTTGATTACACAATTTGATCCAATTATGTCTGTACTTCTGGTGTCCTCAGGGTGTTCCCTTGGGATATAATTAAATCTAGAATTCATGATTTGCAAATGGACTAAAAAACTTCAGCTCATTTTGGATTAAAGACTGCCTTATCAATATTTAGCAGAAAGAAATGCCTTCAGAAAAAGAAACTCATCACAATTTTTAGCATAAAATGATTGAATAAGTGATATGGAGGACAAATAAAAATATAAAATACAACAAATACTAGTTACTTTCACTTACAAAAAGAAAAGGCTTGAAATATTTATTTAGGTCATACTCAGGGAAAGAAACGGGTTTACTCTTAAAATATTTACTCCTGAAATGTTCTAGTAAAAGAGCATCAAAGAGGGTTATTTGTTTTCCAAATCATAGACCAGGTTGATTCGGACTACTAGCAATAGGAATTTTCCCTCCTGAAAAGAGATTATTAGTAGAAAATGGACTTTGTGACTAATATAAGACTAAAATGAATTTTAACATTAGACAATAAGTATATTTTTTAAAAGCCACAACACCTATCCATTTAATACCATGACTCTAGATGGTAGGCCTGTTTATTCCAGTGAACAATGTGCAGTATCTTCAGATAAAGACAAAGAAGAGGGAAGTACATTCAGAAGCCTTTCACACTTTTCCGGTAAAGTCAGCTCAGCCTTTGTTATTCAAATTAGCTTTTCAAGGGTCAGAGCTACCTTTTTTCCCCTTATTTGAGAAATCTTCTGAATACCAAATACTATTTCCTATTCAAAACCCTGAATCTGTCATTAGGCAATTGCGAAAATAAGTCTCAAAGCTCTCTCAGCCTGATTCTTCTTTCTCTGGGTAATCCCCATGTGCCTGATTCAGGGATCTGTATCAGCAGGCTCTGGTCATCTCTTGGGCATAAAATGTGAAACTCACTCCTCATTTGGCCACACCACTTTGGCTCTATTCTCTATCACTGTGGGAATCACTTTTACATGAGAACTCTTTGTAAAAATGGAATTCCAGGGAGTTCGGGGGACTCATAAATATTCTTTAGTGTAGAAAGTCAGTATTAAAACAATCCCATCTTCTTAAAAGGATCATTAAACCATGAGAAAACTTGTGACATCAGTAATAACGTTGCCAAGGTCAAACATATTTGACTAGGCCAAAGAGACGTGTACTTCGAGACATTTTTTTCTGTTTAAAGAAATGCCATCAAGACACAAATCATATTTTTAAAATCGGAGCACATATATTGTACTCCATAAACTTGAGGAGGGTCATGCTATGGTGCAGGTATTTTCTCAGTGCACTTAAAATTCCAAGACACCAAATAAAACACCCCAAAGGAACACTCAGTTCTGCCTTGCTTCTCTGATAGGATGGAAAAATTTAAACCGATTGGTTTTAAATCACATCCTCAGGCAAAATCCTGAGGTATCTCTCAAAGGAATCCACTAAGAAAGCACTGGGAAACTGTAACCTGACAAGACCTAACCCAACATCTTCCAGGGGCTCATGGAGAGAGGGATGGGCATGCTGGTCAAAGACCCACACATGTGGACATCCACCTGGGATAATCAGAAATTTGACCAGTCGGGATATAGAAAAAAATCAATGCAATTACAGACTACCAAAGTAGTCACTTGGAGGGATAAACACAAACTTCCAGCAATTGGTGTTACAATGTGATAGAACCAGGAGGGCGCTGATAAATGTCTAACAACCAGCTTGAAAACAAAACAAAAGACCTAGTTTGTAGTCTTTGCCAACACCTGTGATACAAACACCCTTCCAGCAGATTTCAAGCTACTGACATAGAGTCGTTGAACAGAGTGGGGAAGACATCTGCACCGTCAGGTAGGAGCTAGCTCTGGGAGTGATTACTAAAGTCGTCTGGAGTACTACTAGACAGAAAGGAGAGTTCTTAGCAGATTAATAAAGAAAATCAATAATATAAAGTATCAACACTCCTTTTGACACTTAATCATACTTGGCCAGATTATTGCTTCATTTTGTTTTAGATCCTAACAGGGATATTCATATATCAGATGTTTAAATCTTATTTGAACCAAACTAAGAAAGGAATTACTATCAACCAATGAATTTATAAAAACAGTAAACCAGTCTAACAGCAAAGGATCACTTTTATCTAAAATCAAACACGACCTACATAAAAGGCCAGTAATGAGGGGAATAGACACTGTAGCACATCTGGTAACTTTTGTGGCACCTCAATGAGACCAGAGAGAGAGACCTCCTTGGATGGTTCATGACACTGGGGTGCAGAGCACAGGCTGCACTTCCCCCGCAACCATCTCCCTCAACAAGGCACCCACCTAAATGTGAGGGCCTTGAGCATAACATTTCTTTTTAGGGTTTAATAATTACCCCTGTTAAGTACATACATTCTGAATAAAGCATTTGATTTTATCTTCTGAATATTTTGGTTAAATACTGAAAAACTACCTCAAAAGATAAAGATGGGTGAAAGAGAGAAAACATTTACCAAGAGTGGTAATACTAAACATCTTCATGAAGGAGCCAAGGACTATATATACATGTTGTTCCTGTTCTACAAGTGGAGAATTCCAGCTCAGACTGGTTAAGTAACCCACTTTTGTTATACAGCTATCAATCCACGGAAACAAGTGTGCACATATAAATCTACCATACTTGGGTAGCTCAGTTGACTGAGCATCCAAATCATGATTTCGGCTCAGGTCACCACCTTGCCCCACATCGGGCTTTGCACTGACAATGTGGAGCCTCCTTGGGATTCTCTCTCTTTCTGTCCCTCCCCTGTTTGCTCGCTCGCTCTCGCACGCTCTCTCTCTCTCTCTCAAAATGAATAAACATTTAAAAAATAAAATAAAAAATAAAATAAAATAAATCTACCATATATTAAGGAGAGCATCCTGAGGGCAGGACAGGTTACCTGTAAAGAATACAAACACACCCATTACCGGCACCATGAGGCGTAAATGTGAAATGGAGTTTGCCTGGTGAAGATCTCACGGGGAGAGAAGGAGCAGAGAACCCGCAACTGCCCAGGTCTTGTCATGTCACAGTCAGATGTGCACCTTCGGAAGGGGATCAGGAGAGCAGTCCCATTCCCAAGACCCCTGGCACATTTATAAGGTGGGCTGGGAAAGAAGCTGCACAGAACATCACAAATCATGAGCAGTAAGGGCTTCCTGGTCAAAATGAGGCCAGGTCAGAAGGCAGCCTGCACCAATGGGGAGGTCTGCCAAGGAGCCAACTCAGCGATTCACTAAGCATGACCCCAGTCAGGTTTGTTTGCCTCCGGCGTCTCTGTGCTCACAACATCTAACTCATTTCTGGACTCCAGTGTTCTAAACTTGAAGCTTGGTTCTCCTGGAATGCACCAGATTACTAATAAAAACAACCCACAGCAACACAAATTTGAAACCATGGCCAGAACCAGGCAGGCATTAACAGCAACAATCCATTTGCTGGAGACAGAGCGTGGAAGGTGAGAATATAAACAAATGGAAGAAGTTGGCAATGAAATGACACCTGAGTCCTGTGACCTTTTATTTCTTAGACAGAGATCATATTTTGAGACTGTGAAATATTTTTTAATTCATGAACTGAAATGACCACATTTGGGTAAGAATAAATTCACTTTGCAGTATTAAAGAAAATGTAAAGAACCTGGATTACAATTTTTTTTAAAGTTATTTTGAAATTTTTCAAACCTATAGAAAGCTGAGTAAACACGTTCAACGCAATGTACCTTTCATCTAAATTTACTAATATTTGTCTTCTCTTTCATATATGTTCTATTTTTGAACTACGGAGATTAACTTGCCATAGATATTCTTAAAGGTGACGTGAACATAATTATTTTCACAAATAGAAAACAGAATCCAGTTGTCTAGATTCATTTTTAATTTGGAAAAATTTTTGCAAGGAGCTGATAGGAGCCTATGTCTTAATAGTTTTCAATTACCAACATTTATTTTGCTTAGCTTTTCTGATGTTTACAAAAGAAAAACAAAAAGGAGAGAATTACATTAAAATTGCAGAAGATGAGAAATTTGGGACTGGAGATTCCATAGGCATTTTTCAATATAGTAAAAATAAAATACCCTTGAATTAACAGATTACAATATGATTTTATAAAAGTTTCCACATAGAGAAATGACCCATGTCCAACCTAGGAGGGATAAGGTTTGGATTTCAGAGTATGAGAAAAGTAGCAAGGCAAGTCTAAAATCAAATCTACAAGAATATATAATGTCTGTTTAGTTAAAAAAAAAAAAAAAACTTACTGAAGTTTTTCTTAAGTCTATAAAAATAAATCAATTTCATAATTGAACATTTTCAAACATTTGGATGTACTGATTCTGAAAAAAATAAAAACTGTAATTCTACGTGCCAGATTGCTGAATAATGAACTTTGAGATTTAATAAGTAAATTTTTTAGAGTTTTATCATGAAACTTGTCAAGACAGTAAAGTGCCATGGATGGTGCTTATTACATGAGCTTTACTTTGGACATTATCCACATTCCTAACGGGGATGTGAAGTAACTGTTATCCTACCAGACTTAATGTCTTGTCTTTTAAATGGGAGCAAATAAATTAAAGGTTTATTTAAATAACCATCATTACCGCTCCTCAGAAAACTAATGTGTTTTAGAAATCTTTGATTTTCTAGTCTTCATGGAGTTACCACCTTCACATCATTGCAACTGACACAAAGACGTTTATCTGGTCATGTTCTATTTTCTGAAGGAAAGGGATTCCAAACTTGTCTCAAGAGTGCATTACATCTTTTAATAAGACACTATTCACTTATAAAAATAAATATAAAATAAATTAATTTTAAATATGAAAATATTAATTTTAAATTAATAAGTTCATCTCACATAAAGTAAATTTAAAGAAGATGTTGGATGTCCAGGGAAGAATGGGATAGAGGTAATGCAAAGAAATAATATTTAACACAAAGGAAATCAACCCACCTCAGTTTTGAGTGTGTATGTGTCTCTTTAGCAATTTTTTTTATATGTGATAATGTTTCCCCATCAGTAAGTCTTCTCATAAATGATTAAACGGGTGCTAAAGTACACAGAATAAAATATGAAAATCCCACTTCACCCCTATAATTTTATTCCAAGTCGTCTCTTTAGAATTAATCATTGTTGCAATTTGGGGGGAAAATCCTTTTAATTCCCTTTTTATATACATATAATCTTTATATGAAATGAAACATATATATTCTGTGAAACTTGTTCTTTTCACTAACAGCATGTCTCAAAATCTCCCAGTATGTATAAAGATACCCTTCTCTCAATGGTTTCAATGGCTGTAGAGTAGTCCATAGTACAAACATAAAATAATACAGCCACTCCTCCACTAATGGACAACAATAGCTTGTTTCCAGTATTTTACTACTGTAACAATTAGCACTCCATGTGCAAACGTTTCTGTGGGTAATCTTCTCATTAGTAAAATTCTGAAATCAAAGACAGATACTGACAAATTTACTTTCAGAAAGGCTTCATTTCCATGCATAGTACATGAGTCATCTACCAGGCCACATCACTGCAAACACTTTAGATATGACAACTAATTTTAATATTTGCTAAACTATAGGCAAAAAAAATCAATATCTTATTTTGAAAAATGCAATGAACCCTTTTCCTAGGAGTCTCATAGTTTCTAGTGAAGGTGAGCGTCTATTTATAAGACAATTACTTTTTCCTTTTCTCTGAAAATGAATATTTTAATAAAAAGAGCTTAATTAAACAAATACACTAGAGTGAAGAACCCTTAGTCCTACATATTTTATTAAATGATGTACGCTGATCAATAGCAAAGTTTTAACAATCAGCTTTCGTGTGCAAGGCAAATGGTCAAAACAAGAGTATATGAACAGTGACAGAACAAAATAGATGGTCAAATGGGTCGTGATCATGAGCCCAGAACTCAGTGAGCCTCAGCTGCATGTTTGCATCTGCATACGTGTCCCTGTTATTTTCATTTGCTAGAGCATCATGGCCTACCTAACAGAGAACATGTATCTTCCCTTAGACCAAGGGATGGTCATCATGTGGCACTGGTGGTAAAATTTTGTATAATGATTCTTGTGGAATTGAGCTGAGACACATCACATGCACACACTCGGAGAGAGAATACATACATTACAACTGATCATGTGAAGTGTGTATTCATAACATTTAATGTAGTATTAACTCCTATCATTTGGCCTACTATCTCAAATGCAGACTCAAAAATATGTATCTCAAAAGTATATACAATGTTACAACAAAGTTAATACTGGATATGAATTTTGTTCTCTTCAATCTATAATTTTAAAATACAAAACACAATTTCTCTTTTCGAAATGACCCTAAAATAAAGTTTAAATTGAACTAGTATTACTAGTTCTCTATATTATTGGTTTCCATGAATAATACCTGAAAACCTAGTATCCATTCTTTATGAGATACAGTTGACATAGAGCATTACATTAGTTTCAGGAGTACAACATAATGATCCAGTATTTGTATATATTATGAAGTGCTCACCACAATAGGTCTAGTTAACATCCATCCTAACACATCACACAATTTTTTTCTTACGAGAACATTTAAGATCTACTCTCTTAGCAACTTTTAAATACACTACACAATATTATTAACTGTATTCACCATGCTGTATATTGCATCCCCATGTTTTATTTATTTTATAAATGGAAATATATATCTTTGACAGTCTTCACTCACTTTACTCAACCCCTGCCTCTGGCAACTAACACACTGTTCTTTCTATCTAGCAGTTTGGTTTTTTGTTTGGTTTTGATTTTGGTTTTAGATTCGGCATATAAGTGAGATCATGATATGGCATTTGTCTTTCCCTGCCAGACTAGTTTCACGTAATATAATGCCCTCAAGGTCCATCCATGTTTTCACACATGGGAAGAGTTCCGTACTTTTTATGGCTGGGTAATATTCCACTGTGGACACCCACACATGTGTGCATACACACAGACACACATACACACAATCTTCTTCATCCATTCAGCCAGGGATGAACACGTAGGCTGCTTCTACATTGTGGCTATTGTAAATAATGCTGCGATGAACATGGGTGTACAGATACGTTTTCAAATTACTGTTTTCTTTACCATGAGTTTTTTAAACTTAATTTCTGAGTATATGCATCTATACCCCGTGGGATACACATTGGGTTCAGTCTGATAAAGTGAGAACTTGAAAAATGCAATGAACCCTTTTCCTAGGAGTAACTTCATAAAATAAGATATATTCCTTGTGAATTCAGAGATTTCTCATCCATCTATCCACTTATTTATTCAATGACTAAATGACTATGATGTGCCAGGCACTGTCCTAGGCATATGGGATCTGAGTGAACAAAATGGACAATATCTGTTTCATCCTGTATATTTTAATAGGCAGGACAAAAAACCTACAATAAAAGTAATAAATAAGTAACTTACATGCATGTGAGAAAATGCTATTAAAAATAAAGTCAAGGGAGCTGGGCAAGGAGAAGGTGGGAAAAGCAGATGCAGCAGTTAAAGTTAAAGCTGTACAAGGAGGAGAGGGAAGAGCTCAGAGAGAGGCCGGGAATCCAGCAACGATCCACAGGACCAAGGAAAGTGTCTGGGGAAAGAATATTGTAGGCAGAGGACCAGGGCAAAGACCCAAACAGAATCTGTGCATTCAAGGAACAGACAGACCTCACAGACTTCCCAGAACATACCCAGGGACACCCCCACCCCCGATCCTGGGAATCTCCTAATCTATGGACGATCTATCTTTGTCTATGAAGTTACAGTAAACTAGACAATGGTATGGATTTTAGAGCCAGAGAGACCTAGATTTGAATGCAAATTTTTTTAATTTAAAGTTTTTTTTAATGTTATATTTATTTTTGATACAGAGACAGAGCATGAGAGGGGGAGGGGCAGAGAGAGAAGGAGACACAGAACTAGAAGCAGGCTCCAGGCTCTGAGCTAGCTGTCAGCACAGAGCCTGACGCAGGGCTCGAACCCACGAACGTGAGATCTGACCTGAGCCGAAGTCGGAGGCCCAACCGACTGAGCCACGCAGGCGCCCCTGGATGCAAATTTTTATACTTGTTTTGTGACCTTTACCAAGTCATAGGAGTTTAAGACTCCTGTCTCTCATCTGGACAATGGGGACAATAATGCTAAAGTCTACCTTGCAGATTCTGTATAAGGACAATGCATATAAATAAAAATTATCCTAACAATACAATATACATACATGGATTTTTTTTAAAAAGCCAGCCCATGTTTTTTTATTGAAATTATTTTTGTGAGAACTGGAGTATCAAGAAGTTAAATTATACAAAAACTACTGAGGTTTTCCAAGGCATCTTAAAAATCACAAGGATTTTTATTAATTCACAGAATCATTATGCTGTAGTTCATATATTAACAACCTGGCAAATTTATAATCACATGGGAGATTGAAAAGAAACAATAAAACTGGTCCAGTTTTTATCTTTTTATTTGTAGGAAGTCCCTAAGCAATAGTATTCCAGCAAAAAGCAGCTCACCACAGACTGAAGGTTAATCTTTAAATTCTCTTGTATTTTGAAGCTCATATATTTCTATGTCTTCAAATGTTATATACCATAAGGTATAATACTTTACACATTAACATGTTACACCTAATGGCAGAAATAGATGAAAAAAGCGAAAATTTGATGATAAACCATTCCATCATCCCATTATATAGAGCAATTCATGTATAAGGCAAAAAGTAAAAACAAAACCCATACCATATTTTCTAAAAAACAAGCATTTTAAAAAGTTCCTTGGTATGAACAGGGATTTTAATAGTCTGAATCCATTGGGAAATGAATCAAGCCCTATGTTATTTAATATATTTATAGCATATCTGTTGGAAGAAATAGACAATAAGATATATTCCAGTAACACAGAACCATTTAAGTCAGTAGAAACCAGAAGGGTCTGAAAGACTCCAGAAGGAACTAATCAAATGTGAAGCATGATGAAATCTGGCTTATTAATGCAAGGTGATCTCGATTCTATTTAACTCTACATTTTGAGCAAACAGCCCTAGCAAAGGAGCCATGGCTTCTTCCCCTCAGCAGGCAACTAGGCAACGATCCCTCTTCTATCACTTAAAAACAAAACAAAAGGAAAAAAAAAAAAAAAAAAAAACCTTCCTCCTGTTTCTCTTCACATTCCATGTTTTATACCTCCCACTTATTCCTCAACTTCCTAGAAATCTGGTACATGGCCCTCTGTTCTCCAAAAATGTCACGAGCCACTTTTAATGTGTCAATCAGAGAAAAACACATCTTGATTATTACCAAGACTAACGGATTCTACCTCTTAGTATCTGTCATTGTTCTTTTGCTACCTCTACTGCAGCAGCCTAGGTTGAGGACATTATTTCTTATCCTCATAGTGTGGCTCTCTCCTCCCAAGCAGGGTTAAAGAAACATGTATTCTGAAGTGACATAAGACACTCCACCCCTTTTCTTCATCACCAATGTTGTTTTCTCCTATTACATATTTGGACACTTTCACAATCTGGACCTAAATTCTAATATCCCAACTGTCTACACATGAATACTAACCCCTCAAGAGATCACTCACCAACAAAAATCATCTCTATTTTCATGTTTCCATAACCTTGTTCTACCAGGTTACTGCTATAATCCTTTAAGACCCAAACTGAATACTATTTATCCAAAGCAGTCCCAGTGTTTTGGGGTAGAGTCCTTGAAAACCTGCCAAGCTGTCACATCCATGGAAATGTTCGCATATTGCCTGTCACCCACTTCTGTTACTTCATTACAGGCACAATGATTCCAGTCCTCTTTTGACCTCATGGATTACAAGGAATCTGAGAGCAGGGGTGGATTATTTTAGTCCATACTGAACACTGATGCCTGTGATCAATACTATAGAAATATTTAACTAAACAAAAACTAAAGAGAAATTTTAGATTTACATTTCCAAATGTAGAACAGACTGGATTTGGAACCAAAATTTAATGGTAAATATTCATGTTGTTCAAATGAATGCTCTTCTTTGGATATGTGCCTGACGCACACTATTAAGAATATGAGAGGCCATGATTAATTTCTAGTTAAGAGACTGGTCACATCATGAAGGGAGAGAATGAGAGTGACGCGAGCCATGGCGTGGTTAGGACGGGGCGGGGGAGGGGGGGTTGGAAGCTGTATGGCATATGAAGGAAGAAACAAACAGCCCATATTGGCATGTGGAAGCAAGGGAGAGCTGGAGAGAGAGTCAGAATATCCCGTGGGAACCGGAGATGGCTATGAGAGAGAAGACAGGTAAAGAGCGTGCTGCAAGGTGGGCAACTGTCGGAAACATGGCTTTAGGCAATAAAATCATCCCCTAATGCACTTCTGTGCCTGCTCCAACTTTTAACACGGGAAGCCTACTTGAAGAATAACCTCCGCCCATTCCCCATGACTCCAGTTATTAGGAAATTTTATGTCAATGTGATTACAGGATTGTTTTTATGAATAGGCCTAGCAAGATTAGAGACAATGCAAAGAATGCAAAGTCACCAACTCTCCTTGTCTACTCACGAATACCTATGATTACTTCCTGGTTAAAAAATACATAAAATTCTATAAGTTGCTTGTATTTCTAAAAGTTAGTTTGGAAATGAAGGACAGAAATGTACAAATGAATTATTTGAAATAAAAAGGAAGGTGGAATGGCCCTTCACTGTTGGGAAGGAAGAAGGTTACCACGGTATAGAAGTGTCAGGTAGAAAGGCTGGAGCCCAGCCAATAGGACAAAAGGACCAAGCAAGGGTACAAAGCACTGGGCTCTGCTGATTCAAACCACAAAGGCACATGGGGGATGGGAACAGAAACAAACACAAAAACACACACACACTCTAAAAGTAACTACGGGAAAAATAAATCAATGAAAATTTGTTAGCAATACAAACTGTTATACTAAAGTAGGAAAAAAAATTGTAGCCCACAATACAAGTGGTTAAGAAAAAGAATACACAGCTAAGTTACTTCTTTAGAAATCAAAGGATATAGGGGCACCTGGGTGGCTCAAGCAGATGGGCAACAACCAACTTCGGCTCAGGTCATGATCTCACAGCTTATGAGCTGGAGCCCCATGTCGGGCTCTGTGCTGACAGCTCAGAGCCTGGAGCCTGCTTTGGATCCTGTGTCTCCCTCTCTCTGTCCCTCCATCTCTCTCTCTCTTTCTCTCTTCCTTTTCTCTCTCTCCCTCCCCCCCCCAAAATAAATAAATATTTTTTAAAAAACTAGACATCAAAGAACACATAGAAATTTTACTTTAAAAATAGTCTTTAACAAAAAAAGATACAGTTGTAGTTTATAGAATCAGACTAAAATACTTTAAAAATGTAGCTTACTTTATAAAGGTTCTAAATAAATTTGAAATATAAATATAAATATTAATGCCCTTATATTTAAGAACCAAAAGTAGTTATAGCATACAACCTGAAAAACACTTTTAGCTTGAATGAGGAGGGGAAAAAACCAAAGATACCTAGAAGCTGGGAGACCAAATTTTATATAACATAAGTGCTAGCTAAAATATCCATAAATTGAGGTAACTAGAATAAACTCATGAATTGAGGCTCTAGTTATATTTACTTCAGTTTCTTTAAGTTTAAATAAAAGATCAACCTACATGAGAAGCATCATAGCCACAAGTAAATAACAATATATACAAGTAAGTAAAAAATCTCTTTTTCCTACAGAAGAGAAGCATAGCCATGAAGCTAGTACTTCTTTGTAAGATATTGAGAAACACCTTATTTAAAGTGTTTATAGTTCCACTACAATCAGAATAATATGCTGATGTATATCTTGGCTCTTGGCTGCATTTTTCTATCACAGGACTTTAACTGTATACACAATTATATGAAAAGCATAACCACCTAACACAGATGGAAAATGCAAAGGGAATACTAATTATACACTTCAAATATGTTTCAAATACAAAAAGTATAATCTAAAATTTTTTACAGTAGAAAAGCCTGTTGTATGTAACTTATTTAATCTCTGTAACAAGGCCTTATATTTAAAGATAAGATGCAAGTTGAATTCCTAAGAATAGAACATGACTACCGAAAATTCACAGCAATCATTAGGACAGGGTGAGTGGCAGAAAATAATGACAAATTTCAAAGTGGGTTTTGATTTGTGCATTATATAATTAAAATAACACTTACTGGATATTGAGCTAAATTATTTTACGGAAGTCCACAAGATAGGATCTTTTGTCTACCTTTTTACAAATAAGAAAATTAAAATAGGAAGGAATCAAAGTGACATAACCACACAGCTAAGGACGGCAGAATTCTAATTTTGTCCAGGTCCAGAGCATAGGCTGTTAACCACTATGGCACGGTCATTACACCTTCTGAACAACTATATTAATAAGAAAGAGGTAAACTCCCCAGTTGCCCACATAAGGAAATGGTAGCTCAGAGAGGTTAGGCCAATAAATCCCTCAGGGAGGGAATCAATTCCCAGCTTTCTGGTTGTGGGCTTACAATACTACTTACTCAAAGGGTTCTACACACAGAGAAAGCCCCAGAACATCTTTTACTCACAAGTTATGAAAATAAAAACTAAACCATGTGATAAAAATGGATTGGTATTTTGGGCAAAGATCATTAACTGAAATAAATGATGTGGAAAACCTCCAAATTTTACCACACTCCCTTTTTTCTAGAGATACATATAGAATATTACTTTTCAAAAAGTGGCCATTTCAATGCAGGTTCCGCTACTCCAAGAAACTAAAGATTAAGAAGCTTAATCAATTTCCCACTTAAGAAGTAAGAACGAGGATCCAATTTTGGTCTACTTGACTAATGGTCCCGGTCCAACCATTCTAATTTAAAGCACAGCTATGTCTGATAGCAGGCATCCAATGCACACATGATTAGAGATTTATTAAGTAATTAATAACACAATATTGATTCAAAAAGTGAGGGAACATCTGAGCAAAAGGAATAGAATATTTATGTAAAGGGAAGAAGCAGTAAACCAAAAGAAATGCATGAGATCATGGTAGGAGACAAGGCCTAAAAAAGTTAAATTGGATTTTGGATTACAGAATACATAGAATACCAAGCTAATGAGTTTAATTTTAATTCAGAGTGCAGTAGGGAGTTTCTTCATGCTTTTAAACTTGGGGGTGATGCAATATAAGTGGTGGCTTGAAAGATAATGCAAATAAGAATATGCAGAATTGACTAAGGAAGAAACAGATGGTAGAGGGAAACAAGTATTACATCAGTCCGATCAGAAGGAATGGGGCTGGGATGAGAACAGGTGGTAAGAAAGTAGGAAGATTTGTATATACGCAAGAGTAAAGGTAGAATATGTCCTAACCGGCAACGGATAAAACATAAAGGCAAGAGAAAAAAAAAGTTTGAGACGTGGGAGACTCATAGGAAAATTAAAAGAAATGAGAAGGTCATTGACAATTATAGAATGTTCTGGTTTAGGAAATACCTGGGAATTAATTCCTTGCAACTTCAAATAGGATGAAGGTCATTCCGGTATACAGGGACTGTGATATACTGCACAGGTAAATGGAGAGTCAGCTCCAGAGAAAGGAGTTTCAACTCACATTGTGCTTTGGACTGGGGTACACTTCCCCTCTTTTGGGGAAGAAATGGAACAATAGTTCAAAGACATCCAGGACAGAAGCAATCAGCTAGTATTTGTCGGTAAGCATAAGGCTGGAGGGACGGGAACAGAAACTAAATGGTCACTTCAAGAAAGAACACACGAAATGTCATTGAGAGAAATGAGCTGCATGCAGGCAGGCAAAGCAGAAGACAGACATTGTTCTGTAAACACTACCAGTGAGGTTAGAAACAATGTGAGAGAAGCCAAGGGGAAGCCTTCTAGGGATGCAGGAGATTCAAAGCACTAGTTCAGCCACTTACTAACAGCGGGAGAAACATTTTCACCATCAATAAAAATTCCTTGCATAGTTTACCATTTCCAATTATCTTTAAGAAAATGAGACACAGGATTCATATTTTCATAATTCACAACAAAATTAAGTTAATTAAATAATAACATATAGACTAACAAAGCTTACTCCCTGGTCAAAAGACAACTTTTGAAAATTCAAACAGTCATTACACTGAGACACAGAAAATACATTAAATCCCTGCCTAAGTCATTCATGTCCAACATTAGACGGCTAAATTAGCAAAAAGTTTAACACACAGCTCAATGGAAAAATCTCCTCAAAATAATAAACATGTTTTTATTTGAATTGAGAGCTATTTTTCTTGGCCAACCTACAAAAATATGTTTCTCTTTCTAAGAGTTCAGGACATTAATGCCAAAGTCTCAGCCAAAGGTTTATAAAAGTATTAGTGAATTGGGTCTGTTTATGATTAAAATACAAAGTTCTCAGGAAAATTAGTCCCTCAAGGGACTTAAGATATGAGTAAGTCCAAAAGCCTAGATTTCTGCTGATATGATCTAACATTCCTTGTCCTCCCCTCAAACTTTCTCCAATTGACTCTTGAAGAGGCTCTTGAAAAGTAAAACATTCAATATGCAAGGGAAGATATACTATCTATGGAATAAGATATTCTTTATCAAAATGCTTGCTATAAAAATGCTTGAAGAGAAGAACATTTTTAGCTACACAAATTACAGGCAGTGAGCCCCCTTATTATTACTAATGTATTCCATAAAAATATGGTACACTTAGATGCAAAAGCTGTGACAGATACCTAATGCCACCCAAAGTTTAGTGATGCTTCCCTGGAAATAAAGGAAACCCTGAGACAGAGATATGGGCCTGCTTGCACTGAAAGAGAAAGAATACCATGTGATTAAAAGGAGGCACAGAAGTACTCCAGTGGAACAGGAATAAGAAACTACTCCACGCACTTTACTTTGGTTTGGGCAGAGGCAGGTGTGTGGACAAGGTAATGGCTGCAGGAAGCAGATGTCAGGAAGTCTCCTGAGCTGGGAGCACCCAAGCTGAGAGCAGAAGAGTAGCACTTAGGACTAGAAGATGGAAGAGTCGGCCTGAGTGTTCACGGGGCCCAAAATGCAATGCGAGCAAGAGGAGTCTGAAGGCCAGAGCGAGTTCAGGAGAGAGACAGCAGTTCAGCCGCTCAAGGGAAAAAGGTCAGAAGACCCAACCACGAGAAAAACACCAGCATCAAAACTAACGTTTACTGGGTGTTTATGGTGTGTCAGGGACTGATTTCAAAGTTTTACATGAATTATCTCATCTAATCCTACTGATCCCCTGAAACATGTCTTAGAAAGTTCTGAAACCTGATATGAGGCTTAGACGCCTCAGGAATTTGCTCAGCGTAACACATGCTGTAAAATTCTAACCCAGGTCACTTTGACTTTGCCCAGCTAGCTGTTAACCACTTCAGCCCTCACTGATGCTGACGATGGCCAAAGCCCTGAAGGATATGAATTGGGGTCTTTATCTCACATCACTCTGACCTCAGTGGAGACAGTGGCGACAGGACAGTGGCTATGATGCTTTTGCAGGGACCCCTAAGAGGGGTTGGCAGCCTGAGCGTGGGAAGGAAAAAGGGGTGGAGGAGAATGAGTAGGCTTTTGAGAGACATTTAGATAGAGAATCTCCAGGACAGGAGGTCCGGTGACAAGAAATGGCAAATGTGAGGAATGGTAACTCAAAATGCAGAGACGGGTCAATGATGCAAGTGACGGGATCCTAGGCTCTATTTACTCTTTAATGAAAATAGCCTCAAGGTACTGTAATAACCACTACATTCATACATCAACACTTACATAAGACTTTCCTTAGAGAAAGATTCTATATCAATTTTTGACAACTATGGCATTTAATAAATCAGAACTTTATCTATGTTTAAGAGCTAGAAAAACAGACATGAAGTATCCCAAACCATGCACCGTGGAATGGTAAAAGGCCTTTTGAATAGGGACATATATTCTATCTTCCTAGGCATTTAAATGTAATTTCACAAATATCACCATGGTATCTGTAATTAATATAATATTTATTTTTACTGTGTGTGTGTGTCCACTTCTAGCATACATACTGATGCTATAAATAAAAAATTTAAGAATGGAATCACTGCATTTCTAGCTGGCTCTGTCTGATACTTTCACTTTTAACTTCAGATGTCAGCCCCTTACCATCTTACTTTTCTGAATACCAGGGAGACAGAAATTTGGAAACAACAAGAATAATCTAAACCAATTGCTTTGCAGATTAAACTAATCAGTGCATCCAGAGATCACCCAGGACCCATGAACACTCATCTAAGTCATTAAATGGTAGAACAATGAAAGAGTGAAAGAATGCCTGGTCCAAACAAGTGTTAAAAGAAATCAGAGGATTTAAACTGTCAACAATCCTTCATGTAATGAGGAAGGGTATAAATAACACACTATATCGGTTGGCCAAAATTCTCAAACCCTCATACAGACCAATTCCCCCAACATAAATCTTTCATCTCAAGAAGATGAGCCTCTTCAGTGAATTCCAGCAATCAAGCACAACACAGCATATTTAAGTTTGGGAAGGAGCCGAAATCTTTTAAAAGAGGGTTTTATCTATATATATATATA
>NC_043709.1:111170380-111216549 GCF_006229205.1 Suricata suricatta
GTATAAGGTATAACAGAAAAAATTTTAACACAGATCTAATTACAACAGCACTTCACCTTGGGGTATGTTAAAGGAAGAAAAAACTATTGATTCCAATCTTACAGAATTTGTGTGTCCAAGCTACTATTCGGAATTGAGCATAAAACTTGTATCTTTCAAGAAGCATTTAGTGAGCCGCCCATTCAAAACATACTTGTCCTTTCCTGTCCCATCAATGATCTCATTTGCATTCTAGCAAATTACACAAATAAGAACAATTATTGAGTAGTTCTTAAATAAGAGATGAGAGGAGAGAGGGAAAAAATATGGGGAGATACTGAGGAGGGGGGAGAGGATGTGATAAAATTAATTCAAAATAGAAAGGCTATACCAAATATCTGAGATCTAAAATATGAAAAGAGGGGACCTGGGTGGCTCAGTTGGTTGAGTATCCAACTCTTGATTTTGGCTTAGGTCATGACCTCACAGTTCATGAGATGGAGCCCCGCATCAGGCTCTGTGCTGACAATGTGGAGGCTGCTTGGAATTCTCTCTCCCTCTGTCTCTGCCCCTACCCTCTGCTCATATGCACTCATTCTCTTTCTCTCTCTCTCTCTGTCTGTCTCTCTCTCAAAATAAACATTAAAAAACTTCATTAAAAAACAAAAATATGAAAAGAATGTGCATTATGTCAACAATGATAAACTCTTGCAGAAAATCCAATTTATGTGAATTTTATGTATTTAACATTAAGAAAAATATTATTTAGAAGCTTCTGAGGGAGACAACTGAAGAAAAACATTTTAAAATTTATATTTATCCATTTTCCCCATAACATTATTGGGGCAAATTTATTGCTATACTCAAGAAAAGAATGAGAAATAATTTTAATAAACATTTATCACTGAAAATGTATTTTTGTAGTGTTTGAACACTTCCCTCTATCCAAGGTCTGAGAGTGCTCACTCTACACCCAAAAAATGGTACTGGCAGCGTGGCATTAGGAGGAGAAACGTTACAGAAATTAAAGTTAAGTTAACCACAAAGGGAACAGCTGAGACATTTCTGGTTAATTTACTTCTGAGCAAATTCTAAAGATCTGGACTCAGTTCTCTAAAAGAGCAACCAGAACTCCATCCATTCCCAAACTTTTCCTTTTCCTTGGAGAAGAGAGGGAATTGAGTGGCTTTGGCTCCCTGACAGGAGAGAAAGCCCGTTTTCAGCTCTATGCTGGCCAACTGTGTCAACAGCCTTCTGCTTTAGAGAATGTGTTAAGGGAACTATTTAAAAGCACGTCTAGGCAGTTTAAGAGATATCACAGAACATCATGTTGCAATGTGAAGTGACAGAATGAACAGGATCTCTTGGGCATTCATTACTGGTGGGAGTACAACTTAGCCTAACATCTACTGAGGTCAGTTTGGAAATAGCCATCAAAGTTACAAATGTGCTATTTCATCTTCGGTATCTATCCAAGTGATACTCAGTGCAAAATGGTGTATGTACAAAAGTTTTTCACTACAGTACTGTTTGCAATAGCAAAGACAGTAAACAATCTATGTGCTCATCAGGAGACCATGGCCCATCTATACCAAGGAAGATTATTAAACTGTTTTGAAAATAGACACTTTTTATGTTCTAGGGTGGGAAAACTGCCAACTCATATTAAGCAAAAAAGATAAAAGCATGGGGCGCCTGGGTGACTCAGTCGATTAAGCATATAACTCTCAGCTCAGGTCATGATCTCAAGGCCTTGTAGGTTCAAATCCTGCATCTGGCTCTGTGCTGGCAGCACAAAGCCTGTTTGGGATTCTCTCTCTCTCTGCCCCTCCTCCACTTGTGCTGTCTCTGTCTCTCTCAAAATAAACTAAAAAAAGAAATTAAAGCACAGAACTTGATTTATATTATTTATGTAAATACATGAAAGGAGAATAAATTTTCACATTTTCTCATAAAAACCTGGTACTACTTGAAAGGATCCACAAGAAACCATTAACAGTGGTTACACAGGGGAGGTGAGTTAGGGACTGGAAAGCACTATTTTGCATAATCCATATGAAATGTCTGACTCTGGAACTGTGAATATATGACTTTTACAAAAATCATATAAGTAACATTTTCTTTCTTTTTTTTTTTTACTGTTTTATTTTTATTTTTGTTTCTGAGAGAGAGAGAGATAGACAGTGTGAGTAGGGGAGGGTCAGAGAGAGAGGGAGACATAGGAACCCGAAGACGGGTTCCCGGCTCTGAGCTAGCTGTCAGCACAGAGCCCGATGCAGAGCTCGAACCCACGAACCATGAGATCATGACCTGAGCCAAAGTCGGATGCTTAACTCACTGAACCACCCAGGCGCCCCAGTAACATTTTCTAAAAAAGGAAAAAAGAAAAAAAAATCATGCTATCAAATTCATCCCCACACAGTCCATTGAGCTGTACTGTCTTCCAGCATAACTGGGAAGACCCTCTCATTCTCCATGCTCATCTCGTTGAGATGTCTGATGAGCCCTGAGGATAGGAAGGAATGAGCACAGACAGCTACCACCACCAACTTAAAACAAATTAAGTTCTCTACAAGCCTGTGTGGGGTTGTCTTCTTACCAGGATCAATTCCTTTAACTAAAAAACTTTTTGTGCAATTCTATCAGAAACAACAGATATTTCTTCTTTGACACTAATTTCTAAGATTCATTTCAAATATCTACTTCTATCAAATGTTCACTAAAAGAGAAGCTTTACTATGAGAAGTGAATGAGGAAAATAATATCAAAAAGCTACAGACTTAAGTACAATAGACTAATGGTAGATCAGGATTTATCATATCCATATTTTATATTGAACATGTTCAACCCAAAACTCCCATTTTTCCTAGAATAAGAAAATAGATCTCTAAAAGAAATTAAATTTTGCCAGTTTGGGGTCCCAGAATAATGATATAATTCATATGCATTCTAATGAAAATTAAAAACCTTGAACTCTGAAAAAAAATTTAAACAGCAAAAAAACGCTCTCGAACAAATGAAATGACTATATTCAGAAGAGAATAGTAACTATATTACTTTCAACTCATTATAAACCATAAATATAATCAAATGATTTGTTCAAATACTGCTTCTCTAATGAAGTGGAAAATTTGTCACCAGTTATGAACACAAAGAGTAATTTAATATTTTCTGATCATTAAATATTTTTGGAACAAACAGAATTGATGGCTATGTTAGGCCCGTAACACCACTCTGGGAGGCCTTTTCTCTCCCGTGTCTCACTAAGGCTCGCGTAAGTCACATGGGTGCTCCTGCTCTCTACTACCACTGCCTCCTCGGCAGGGCCTGAGGACACCCAGGTGTCACCCAGGGCTGCTGTGATCAAATGTAATTCAGCAGAAATCATTAAGACACAGACAGCCTGTTGGTAACAGCCTCATAGTGCTAACCTTTTAACACTTAAATCCATGTTCAATTACAAGACATTCTCAGAGAAAGATCAGAAGTGATTAAATAAACTTGGGGATAAGGAAGGCTGTGCCCTCCATCACATCATCAAGTTCCCTGAAGTAGGAACATTGCTTGCTTGAGCTTAGAATTTTCCCCCCATTTCTAGGTTCTTTAGTCTGAAATAATTTTCTAGTCTTTTTGCCATATGCTAAGTGACAAGCAATGATGCAATCAAGCAAGAGTGACTCAAAAGTATGACTGTTATTATAAAGTTTACATCATGTATGCCTAAATATTTAATATTGTCTTTGATTTACTTCTATTCAGCAATTTTTAGCTCATAATTAATGAAAATCACAATATTGTATCAAATGGCATTATAAAACCTAGACCACCTAACAATGAATCTACCCATAATACTGGGTATCAAAAAAGTGAAGACATTATAAACATTTTATTTTCAATTTATTGCAACACTTATTCACCCAAACATGCATGGAGGTTAACTAAGAGCTCCAAACAAAAGTAAACTAGACAATGCCTGTGCCATTTTGGTGCATGGAAATAGACGTAAACATTTTAAAGAATGGTGAGACAGAAAACAATAGTGAAGGCAGCAGGGATGTCACTCTCTTTCAAAGGTGGGGACTAGGGTGACCTGATTCATGAAAGATGAGAAGAAACCAAATCTGTGAATTGGGAGGGACAGTAAGCCAGAGGTGACAGCAGGACACAGGTCCATGGGGAGGAGTGTGAACTGAGCACATATTTGTTAATGGGAAAGATCTAGCACAGAGAGACACAAGCACAGTCACGACTGCATAAAGAGCAGTTTAATAAAATAGCAAAGTCCTAAGACTAGGAGGAGATGCAGACAGAGGACAGGTGATAATGGTCAGCCTTTGAATGGCCTTGGAACCTTCTCCCGGGCCCGAGGAGGGAGGCTGGTAAAAGGTAGTGGGGATGTGAGGATACTGTGATATTGTTTCTATTTTCCCCCGGGGAATGTGATGCCAAATCATAGGAGGGCCAGTTAATGAATCACTTCCACGAACTAAAGAGATAGCCAAAGGAAGGGAGAGACATTATGCTTCTCAAAGGGTTTAACTTGATTCCAATTGATACTGACACTGCCATTATATCTTACAATCTGGGAACTACGGTATTTGTAGAAAAAGAAAAAATTCCTCAGTTTTCCAAACATATGAGGTTTGATTTATCAAAAATAAAAATATTTCAAAAGGTGTATGTTTTTACTGTGAAGGGGTATAAATAACACAAATACATGAAATGAAACCCAAAAGGCCCCCCCAACCCCCTTCCCATATAATCAGGGATATGTTGTAAAGACAACATGTTTCTTTTCAATGCTTTAATTTCTTTAGAATTTGTTCGATATTAAAGAAAGCTCACAACAGTGTTCTTTCAGCAACATAAGCAGGAAAAAAAAAGTGGCTCACAGACATACAGACCCAATGAAAATACTATGGGGCACATATTACCAGACCTCAGTGGGGGTACTAAGAACATAAAACCATTGGGCAAAATGGTTTAGCACTCAAAATAGCAATTTTTCAGGACCATCTCAGAGCCAAGCTGAAGGTGACTAGAAAAAGCCTGTGTAGTACTGGTTAAAGAAAAAAATATCCCAACCTAGATCATAACAGTCCAAAATTAAACACGACTCATGAGTGATTCCATTTGTACAGGCAGGCTTCCGGAAACGAGCGGTGAAAACAACATACTGTAAGCTGAAAATGTTAATGTAATTTCTTAACCAGTATTTTTGAAAGGATAGCAGTTCCACTGCTCACTGAATACAGAAATGAAGACCAAATTTTCAAAAGCAAATGACACACAGATTGGTGGGAATAAAGTGCGTCAGAGTATAAAGCATGCATTCTTTCCGTCGTCACACTGAATTGCACCGCTCACAACAAAAATCTCTCAGACCACCTGTGATGGAAATATGAAAAGGCACCTGAGGGTCATAGCTAAAAATGAAAATGTATCTTTATCCAGAGTGCACATTCTAAACGTCTGGTCCTAGCAGCTGTATTCACAGGCAAGAAAATCATCAACTCCCAGCAGATTCCCCATGAAGGTTAATCCACCTACCACCAGAGACGTTTCACTGGGTAGACTTTCTGTCTCACTTCCCTGCTGCTTGCAGGCTTTTAGCGCCATAGACCAAGCAAGCAGTAAACAGGGCCAGTCATAAAGGGACAGGGGAATTGATGAGGACCCTCGGAACTGCACAACGCGCTCCAAAAGCCAGCGAGTCAAATGGTGCCTCCCTGACTCCATTCACATGACAGAGGGACACAGATGCTCAGCCAGTGGCCAAGCAGAAGCCCTTGTAAGACACTTAGCATTCTTAAATGGTATTCTTAGATTTAATTGTATTTAAACCATGTGTGCTTGCCAAAAACAAAAGGGAATATAAAAAATGGACACAGGCACAGAGATTAAGGCTAATGTCATTTTTGTGTCAGATTATGTTCTTCAGAAAAGAACCAGAGATGATTTAAAAAGATTAAATTTTATGTTAATTCTGATAAGATACCATAGAAGCAAGAATCCAGTTTTAAAAGGCTGATGCTGGCATTAGAAATACACCAGAGATGAAAATGAACCAGCCCACCATACCAAATGGCACTCAGTGATTCCTATCCCCAGTTCTCTGATAATAAAGCCAAACACTATGAAGGGCTGAGGGAAAATAATGTCACATACATGCAGGGTGCTTCCATCATGTTTTAAAACACAAATAGCCTTAAGATATACATTACAATAATCAGCTTGTTATTAAAGCACAACACAATCTTTTGGCATTAATATAGCCAGATGACATGAAAACTTTTTTCCAAGGTTGTTTTGGTTTTATTTTTGACATTATTGTGACTATGACAGGTTTCTGCTATATGGAAAATCTCTGGCATTTTATAATGAAACCTAAATTTAATTTTAAAACAATCTTCATGTTTTTAGCTTCTACATTTGCTGTTACTGGGGTAAACACAATTATGTTTGCTTCTGCCTAAGTTCTGCAGAAGTTTGCCAATTAGGAAATAGTATAAATAAATCCCCTTCCTTTTAATAGAGAGCTGTAGAATTTTGGAATTTGGAGGCAGAGGGTTTTGATTATTTTTATCCAGATAACCCTAGCGGTCATGTTGTTTCTCAGTGTTTATAAGCTAAAGAACTGAAGAATAAACTCAGACACACATTCCAGGTCCCACTTGGCAGCACCAGAGCCTACCCTCAGGTCCCATGATGGGGCAGATGCCAGGAGGCCCTGGGCGTGCCGCCATCAGAATTTCTAGAGCTCATCCATGTTTTAACAAGATGGCCTTGTGGCCAGTTCACTGACTGGTGTGCAGCTGTTGTAATCAGATTTCTAAGGAAGCCATCTCCTAGTTTTGTAATTTAAAATGGATGATCATTTCATATTTGGAAACCGACTACTTATGTCATCTGGATGATTCGAGGGGTCAGAGAAATGAGTTTGTTTCCTTTTAGAAAAGGCTATTAAGCCCTTGGAAAAGGATCTTCCCTTATGCAGGCAGATCAGAGGAAAACCCAACTTCGCTAGGAGGTACGCAACCTGATCATCACAGACCCCCACCGTCTGATCACTCAGAGCTAAGAGACAACACCCAGCCCACAATTACTCACTGACTGGCTTACTCATTTTTTAAAAACTACCCACCCTTGTGTAAAATCTCGATAAGCTTAAATGTATATCTACTCATATGCATATAACAGTTTTAATTTTTTCAAAAGTATCAGAATAGGCACTGCTGGACAATTCTTTTTAAAAAATAAGACAAAAGGAATTTCTTATCAAGAATTATTTTATTTAAATATGTTTTCTATTTAGAAGTCCCTGGATGGCTCAGTAGAACATGTGACTCTGACCTCTGGGTCACGAGGTCAAGCCCCAAGTTGGGTATCGAGCTTACTCAATTAAAAAAAATAAATAACATTTTTTAAAAAATGTTTTAATGTTTTACTTATTTTTGATACAGAGAGAGACAGAGCATGAGAGGGGGAGGGGCAGAGAGAGAAGGAGACACAGAACCAGAAGCAGGCTCCAGGCTCTGAGCTAGCTGTCAGCACAGAGCCTGACGCGGGGCTCGAACCCACGAACGTGAGATCTGACCTGAGCCGAAGTCGGAGGCTTAACCGAGTGAGCCACCCAGGCGCCCCAAATAACATTTAAAAATAGGAAAAAATATATGTTTTTATTTAACATTCAGCTATTTTCTATTTCTCATAGCTAGACTCGACTCAGGCCAATGTCAAAGCAGACATTATCCCTACATAAGCCATCTTCGTGTGAGAAAGAACAAACATCAAAAGTCAGGCATGTTCTGTTCCTCATGAAAAAATCTGAAATGAAAGCATCATGGCTGTAGCCAGTGACAAAAGTGCATCAAATGAGAAGAAAAGGTACTGTCATTTTTTCCTGAAACTGATGGCTTTGAGACTCTAAGACAGCACGAAATGATGGAGACTTGGGGGTCGTGATACAAAGGAGAAGATGAAGCACAGTCATTGTCACACTTGAACTATGTCATCACCGAGTATCATCGGCCAATTAGACAAAGTTTTTGCTTGATGGAAAAAACCCTAAAACATGGACTTTTCTCTAACTAAAGGTCAGGCCAGCCATTCCCTTACAACAGAGCTTAAGTGGCGGCTGGAAGGTGCCTTGCACCTCCTTGCTATTTCTGTTAATTGGCTTCAGGCCTGTTCACCAAGTCAAGGTAGTGAAAATGGCAGGCTCCCAATTAGGTTAAATTTCCCTTAAGGTCCCTCTACTTTCAGGCCTTAAACTCTTCCAATAACGTATTGTAAAGTTCCTGCCTCCTCTTTTGTGGAATTTATTAGTTGCAATAAACTGTGGGTATGGAAGAACAAAGTCAGCTTATGATCTATTATCTGCCAATATTAAATTATAGTTACAGAGAGTCAAGGAAATGGTAATGGTTAAAAGGAATTCAGATTTCTTCAAGCATAGCCAAACATCAAAACTAGGCTTTTGTTGATTTTTTTCTTGTTGTTGTTTCTTGGGTCTCAGAATCAAAATTTCAGAAGCATGAAAACTTTCTCAAGGCAATACAACAACAACCCATTTAGTGTTGAAATCCTTTGTGCTTCCTCTGAGATCTCAGAAAAAGGAAGTCTCAAGATTGTTATAAGAAAAGGATACTCTGAAAGACACACAGTCTGAGATATACATACTGAGAGGAACCTGATTCAACTACAGGCCCTTCTCAATTAGTCACTGAAAAGCAGGACTTCTGTTTCTGGAAATCATGCGGAGCTAGACTCCAAGTGCCTCTGGCGCAGAGTTCTAATAAGGTGCACACCCTACCTCTGATTATATGAGTGTAACTTACCAATATTCTAAGAGAGTGAAAAATTCAATATCCCTTTATATAGGATCAATCCCACAAAAAGAGAAAGACGCAGCTTCCAGAGGTGCCTACTAGCTCAGCATTTTAACACACTCTTGTGCTTCTCATGCCTACTGTTTATTACCACTGGCAAAACGGACGTGGTCACAATTGCCTTCAAAAAACAGAGATAATGAGAGACGAGCAATCTAGGAGGAAATAGAGCAAAAACAAAACCACTGAGGGCATATAAAATCTAGAACTCTCTTAACCTCTCAGTCCAGATGGCATAATTAATGGAAGACAGTTCTACCCTGATCCCAAACTGTAAAGGCAGGGTGGTGATTTTTGCGTTTTACCATATAAAACATGCTTTTATCTATGTAATGCTTGTCTGTTATTATATTTTTAATGGCAAAATCTAAGGAGAAAACAAGCCACAGAAGAGCCATCAGGCCATTAAAGTCAGATGACTCATGTGGAATGTTACAAGAATAAATCCACAACCAAATGAGACTATCTGGAATAGATTTATCGTGTGTCTAGCATAACCTATTAATCTTCTTCGGCCCCCAAAATTGTGCTTACTTTTAGGCAAACTTTTGATAGAGGTATTTGGTTGTTTTTTCTGTTCTAGTCCAGTTAAATAGGTTTCAGTCTAGTTAATTTTCCTGCTGATGTGAAATCAAATTTAGTGAATGGATCATCATTTTTTAAATGTAAGCAAAGGAAGATGTTTTCAGGCTCAGGCATCAATTAACTAATGTCATTTACATGAGACCCATAGACTAAGGAAGTACTCCATTTTAAAAACCTACTTATTGTGGAACAAATGATTCAAATAACTTCAACAGAAGGAAATCAAGGCTTGGTCTTTTGAGGGAAAAAAACTCTGTGCCTTCTCAATGCAATTGTTTTTGTGTAAAAAGAAACTATTTTATACCAAAACTACAAAGAAAAATTATACTACTTCCCTAAAAACAGATCTACAACCACAATAGTAAAAGTTCTATTTTTAGAATATAATTAAATATATCATACTTTAGAAACTCTGGATTGCCAATTTTTTCTCCTAATCCAGTAATAAAAATAGTCGTATGTACACATTTAGCATAGGTAGCTAACTGTATGTCCTCTCTTGCTTTAACGGAACCTGATTGTGTTCAGTGATGAGCAACTGAGTCCCAGGGACAACAAACCGCACACCCACACCCCAGCGCCAGATCAAGCTCAACTAGTCTAAACCAACAACTCCCTTCGATTTAGAAATAGGCGGGCAAATCACACAACTCTAGGTACCAAAACACGAAGGGCATCTGTTTGGGTGGCTTGTGGGAAAGGTGTATTTGCTTTCAAAACGGGCCACGCAGAAGAAAAAGGCACTGTTCCTCTTCTGTGCAAGGATGTGATGGCCGGGGCTCTAACAGGAGAGGACGAGCTTGAGCACACAGCCCCGGGGCCCTGTGTAGGGCTCCCAGAAAATGGAGAATGTAGGTCCTCAGTGAGGTCCCCTGAACCCGCAACGGTCTTTTTCTCCAGATTTCTTGTTAAATGAGTGAATATCTTCCTCTTATACAATCTGGATTTTCTGTTCTTGGCAGCTGACTTTTTTTTCTAACAAGTATATGAAGACACACAGTGTTTATGGACAGGCAGGTATGATTCTACCCACTAGGCAGGTATAACATCGGTGAATACAGCAACTGTAGGAGCAGGTTCTAGGATTCTGCCCATTCAGGAAATGAGTATACCAGGTCATTTACAGTAAGCAGCTGGGAACCAGCCAGTCTGACTCCAGGCCTAAGCGAAACTATCTAATTCCTTAAAAAACTTACTTCAAAGTGAAAATGTAGTAATAACACCAATGAGTTTAAAATCTGTTTAAGAAAATAATGGTTTTCCTAAGTAGAGCTTCTATGGTTTTTTAAATTATTTAAAATTATTTCCATTACACAATGCTTGTATTCTAACATTTATGATATAAAAATTAGGATGTTTGCAATACCATCCATGGTATCAAAGGCAAACTGGCCTTCTTTACTGTTTCATATTCAAACAACCCCTGGGCACACAAAGTTATTTTAGGAGGTTAGGCTACTGATAAAACAGACTAAGATGAATTAAGTAAAATATTTCAGATTTCTTTCACTGTCATCATTAATCTCAACTGAAAAACAGCTATTCTAATTTCTAAGCAACAGAATTATTAATAATTTTAGAAATTATTAAAACAAAACATTCTCTGAGTACTCACCTAGTCTTCCATTTGTAAGAAGTTTTTGAGGAAAATAAGGGACACACTAATGAAATAAGTACGGTTTTGTTTTTGTTGTTGTTTTTCAAGTACAGAGCCAATGTGGGGCTTAAATTCATGACCCTGAGACCAAGACCTGGGCTGAGATCAAGAGTCAAATGCTTAACCAACTGAGCCACCCAGGAGCCCCAATTAGTATGTCTTTAATATAAAAAGTATTAAAACTACATGGAAAGCACTAGAATTTTCAAGAGAACACTCTGACTAACAATAAAGAATTGAGACTTTACACAACAGTATAAACTTTGTCTTTTATACATCAAAACTTTCTGGATAAATTCTCAGTCTTTATATGAAAGGTCTAAGAGTGATTAGTGATTGTTTATGCCAGGATAGGACAGTTATTAAGCTGAGTGGTAAATAATTCTGATTTCAGGAACCACAGATGGCTATGTCCTGTGAATAAACGGAGCAGCTCTAAAACCATACAAACCTAAAACAGTTCCTTGACATTTATGAAAGGGTCGAGTCCTTGAACCTCACAAAACAATCTAAATTCTGAAATGCCACTATAGCATATTTCTCTTCTAAAGTGAAGTCAGGTAAAACAGAACATTTTAATTTGCCTCTTCAGGTCCTTTGACTTATTGCCTATCAAGTAAACAGAAGAACCTATAAGTGGTCTTGAAAGTCGACTCATAAACAGCAATATTCACTGCCAAATGTCGGTGTCTCAACAGCACAACATGCTCTGAAGTCAAGATACTCCAGAACTTAGAGCAAATAGTTATAACCACTTATGAGAAATCTTTGATCAGGGACCACCACAGAAATAGTCCACATTTATGTTACACAAACTCTGACATACAGCCTGGAACTTAACTAAAGTTTATTAGAACAATTTACCTTTAGTCATCACTGTGATGGAGGGAAACATCTGTTGTGGCATGGGGCAGGAAGTTAGACCCGTGACACATATAGAAGGATTAATTTATGTTACCTGTTCTTGCTTCTCCAGCCACTTGTCCACCATTGGGTGACTGGCACTCAGAGATGAGCGAGCGTTGTCTCTCTGAAATTGGTGCGACCAGTTACTAGTATCTCGTGGAAGGCTTCTGTAGTTTTCATCTTTCTATTCAAAAAGAAACAAAAAGGTGTCTTGTAAAAAAAAAAAAAAAACAGACCTTGCAAATTAATGATGATCTTTGGTTTTTCAAAAGTAGCAGAATTGATTCTGCATATTTAAAATAGTTTTTCCAAGTCTCTACAAAATAGTTGAGAACATTTCACTCGGACTAGACCTCACGAATGTAGTCATACATCCAAGATGAGGGAGTCTAAGGACTATAGCAGAGAAGGAAGCTACACACATATGCATACACTAAACAAGAGACCCTGGACTCCCTCCCGAATCCATCTCCCCAGGCCGATTACATGCACCAGAAAATGAAAAGTATTTCTCTACAAGATTCTTATGACCTCTCAATCATGGCATTTTCCTTTTCTCTTCTTTCTAATCTTACAATAATATTGTGAGATGCTCTCTGTAATTCACCAAAAATGTTTAAAATAAGAAAGACTAATGAATTTGCTCCTTATTTAGATCTCTGCAGTTGCGTGACTTTGGGCATGAGACTTCAGATTCTCTGAACTGCTCTGTTACCTACTTCACAAACTAGTTGTAAGCATTAATTTAAATATAAAGAAAAAAATGTACCTCAGTGGTACATAATAGATACATAATTGTTTACCTCAACATGCATATGGCAAGTGAAGTCTTTACATAAAAACCTAGTCAGTTGATAAATATTTATTTAATATGCCCCAAAGGAACCAAATGCTATTTAATTGTTTTCTTGGAAATAATAACTTATAACAACTTGCTTTGACTTTGGACTGCAAAATTTAATTTTAATATTCCAAAAAGAAATGAGAAGGCAAGGATAAGGCAGAGAAGTCAGACATTTTAGTTTAACAATTACATCTAATTATCGCCTACAAGAATGAATTTAAATGTTAACCTCACTTTGACCCACTTACATCAGTGTCCCACTTTACAAGAAGTACCAAAATATTCTCCTTAATAACTTTGCTAAGGGTAATATGGCTGTATACATTATACACATGACTGATTCTTATTCTTCATTACTTAAACCCTATAAGCAGCGAACACATAGAAACAAAAAAAGTGTAATACAATAGGTTTGCATTGTATAGACCTTAGCGGTACACCAAGATACTGCTTTCTGCTCCTCCATGAATTCTATCTGAGAATAAGACCTAAAAATGAATTGATGGTCTTGGACTATGCCAATACCATGGCATATGAAAAATCTTTTTAAACCTATAAATATTAACCAGTATAAACTTCAGCATGAAAATTTATAAGTTTTTCTTTTTAATTAACCTACAGAAAATAAACTCAAAACTTGAAAGAATTAAACAATAAAAGCAAATACTTTTTACTAGAAAAACTGTACAAGTCTGGTTTTGGCAGCTCAAAGTAGTAGTGGACTATGTAACTGCAAACACACACACACACACTCACACACAATGCTGCAACATTAGGATCCTGCTCCCTGGCCAGGAATTAGGGACTGATCCTGCTTACAGGAACATGGAAATGATAAAACAAGCAGAGAACATAGACAAAGTCTAAAGAAAAGAATAAAGCAACTAAAGAAACCAAAGCTCACTGTATCTCCAAATCCTAAGAGTCCTGCCTTAAAATGTAGACATGATAGCTTCAGAAAGAAAAATTATCTGACTTATAAGAAATTCAAGTAAGTCAGAGAGGGTAGATACATTTACCAATGACAGAATTGTAGATGTCCAGAAAGTGAAGAAGGATTAAGAGTCTGGAGAAACAAATACAATTTTTATTTCAAGGATCTTGGGGCTGCTACCATGGACTTAAGACCTAGCTTCTCTCTTCATTTTCCACCATTAGAGATGATTATTACATCAACTCTTTACTGTGAAGATGAATAATTAAACAGAAAGTATTAAAAATCTACTCTGCCTTTCCAGTAGGAATTGTATTTCAGAGAAAGCAACAGTGCCAGTCAATGAAGGGAAGCTTGCCATTTCAGAAGAATTCCAAATAATGGAAACAGAATAATGAATAGAATTAGAAAAATCACTGCATTCAACCCCTAATGAAATAACTCATTAATCAATGGATGCTAAAACTGTTAGGTGAAGAGTTGATAGCTGCGCTTTTCTTGGTGTCTAGAATCCTGTGTGTGACTGGGTACTTTCTTTTAATTCCTTTTGAATCTCTATCATTATTCTTTTTTCCTGAAATGGCCCTTATTAACTCCATCTATGGTCTGCTCACTACTGCCTCCTTAGCCCAGCTCAAAAAGTGTCTAATTTCTAAGCTTCTCATCTGACAGCTCCCGGGCATGGGTCACCAACACTAAACTTTTTCCTGAATTCATGATCTAAATTTCCAATAGGGCATCCCAAAGATATCTCCAAATCAATAGCTCCAAAATGAAATTCGCCTCCTTTATCCATTCTGGCACTCTCCGGAAAAATACTCATCCAGCTCTCCACCTCTTTCAACTTGCCTGTCATCTAAAATGAGTACAGCCTCCTTCTAATTGGAGGCTGGCCCCAGCCTTAACCTCTCCAACAATGTCCTCCACCTGTCCCACAAAGGATCTTTCCAAAATGGATGTTGGAACACATCACACACGGGACACTATGGGTAGACCAGAGGAACTTACACACAATCACACTTGCTGTGTCGCATGCCTCCTCACTTTCACTTACGATCTTCTGAGCCTAGATTCCAATAACGTTTCTTCTGTAAAATTACCAATTTTTAACACCCAATGTAACGGCTCTAAGAAGCATTCCCTGACTCTCAATATAAATCATAATGTCATGCTTTTTGTTACCACTATATTCTAATTTTACTTCTAATTATAGTTCTAACTTATAATTTAGTTAATTTTTAAAATTGTCATTTCCACTGTTACAGTGAAACCTGGGCAGAAGATCACCATTCACCTTTAAACTCAAGCACTTAGCTCAGTGGCCTCTACGGACATTGATGGCCTTTCCTTAAATATTTGTTGTATTTCCTATTTTCACATGGTTCAGAATCTTAGAATTTTCAAGGATCACTTCTAGAATTATTTTACAAACTGATAAGGAAATGCTTTCAAAGGGCATCATTTTCATGGAAATATAATAATTGTATTTTTTGGTTTATACGACAAGATGTATACCACCATTACAGGTCTATTTCAACTTAATGTCACAACTACAATATACAGTGTATGTGGGTAATGTGATTACTTTTAATTGCATCTAAAAAGCAGTATGACATTTCTCCTTTTACATGAATTAGGACACATAATTCATGTAGCAGGCCACCACAAGGTAATCATATTAAGGGAAATAAAGGCTAAAAATTTAAAAAAATCTGTCCTTTTGAACTCCACTCAAAAAATTCTACAATTTTATACTCATATAATCAACATTGGTAGTTAATGGAAATGAAAAAAAAATGGATAGTAACCTCTCATAATAAAAGTTTTTCTAATTCAGTACTGTTATGGTAATGTCAATAATGAATTCAGACATTAATTTATAATGTCTGAAAAGTCCAGTTGAAGTGACCTTAGCCATGATCAAGAAACTAAAGAATTTCTAAAATAATTTCAAAAATAATTAGTCAGTCACTCTGTAATAAATATTTTACTTTGTGGAGAGGACCACGCAGCTACTACCTGCAGATCCCACATGTCCTTCCTCACAATCCTGAACTTTGGATCAGGTTTCTACATAGACTGTAGTCCTACAAAGTTGTGACTCTGAATTTACAATGTGACTGCATCAATAAACATAATACACAATTTCTCTTCCACAATATATGGTTGGACATTCATGATTTCCAATCCAAAAAGGTACACAGCTTAAAATATGTATTTCAGTGTAAATGATTTTTAAAACCTCGTAGTCTTAAGCATGTCTATGCAAGATTATCTACATTCATGGATCATACTACAGTCTGCTACAAAAAAGTCAACATTTTTATGTTAAATGTATTTGAAAAACCTGTATTTCCTGACCTAAAGGAAAAACAAAACGAACAAAAATTTTTGCCATTAATATTTTTACAAGTTAGAGCTGTATTTATAAAAAATTAGAGAACCTGAAAAGGAACCCAGGGTGGGAGGGGAGGGGGAGGGGGAAGGGAGGTGGTGGTCATGGAGGAGGGCATTTGTGGGGAGGAGCACTGGGTGCTATATGGAAACCAATTTGACAATAAATGATTATAAAAAAAATCTATTTCATTCTATGATCAAATTAGTACCTCCATTCCATGTATCAGTGAACTTCAACTCAAAAACAGAAATCCTTCTCTTTAGACTTATAAAAATCTATCAGTAGAACCAACATGCAAAATCCTAATGATTATTAAATTTGGAAATGACAAGAAATAATCTATTATAGTAAAAAGCCAGTACTACCTTATCTAAAAATTTTTATAAGAAAAATACCGTAAGGAATTACCCTCCTTTTTTTAATTACAATTTTAATCCTCCACTTATGAGGCTGTCCCAAACAGCCTCTCAGCTCTGCTTTCCCTCTTGCCAGAAAAACACAGATGTTCCTGCTGTGATCAGGGATTTTCCTTATCATCTAAATGTACTGCCATATCATCAGGTGTCAAAGAGCCACCCAGGCTGAGAAGTGCATATTAATTTGCAGCTCCCTGGTAACAGTACCCTGGTTAGGCAGTAAATCTCTTCCAGGGCAGAGAAAGTAACTGTCCTCTCTCTCCTGTGACCCCTCCCCAAGCCAATTACAATTCAATAAAGAGAAACCACACAAAACCCACCCAATGCCTTGGGGTAGAAGCTTATTCCTGGCATACTAAGCTCCAACTCCAAGGCTTTATCTCACAGAAACAGCCCCGTAGCTGATGGTCAGATTCCTTGGCAAGCCTACCTCCCATGTTGCAGAAATACGGAATATTTCATGAACATTATAGAAGTACCAGTTATTTCTATGTTAGCAAAAGAAACCCAACTACAGTTCTACTTTGTTTCAATGGAAAAATTCCAAACACCTTTTTAAAAATCATTAGGAATTGTGTCATATTTTGACATACTGAGCACTCGATGCATATAAATTTCCTTTTTGTACCCTCGATGCATCCTGTGGTTTCAAATATTCCCATGCAGTTTTCAGATTTTAAATTTACAATTATTTTTCAACTCTGCAATTCTGGTCAAAGAGAATTCAATTTTCTGCTTTATCATTTTCCCAAGAAATGATACACGCACACAAAAGAAACTATTTTCAGGATGTCTAACCTGAAATTATGAGACTGAAGTGAAATTAGTAATTATGACTTAGGAATTTATAATTACATGAAGCTTGCTAAAATTATCAGTAATCATACTGTTGATTCCATGGGGCAGACCCATCCTCAGTCTCACAGTTTACCTTGTGTGCCTCCTGATGGCTACACCAGAGCATGACCTTGGAAGCAATGCCAAGACTAAAGTGTAGCAGAAGATAACAACCATAAAACGGGCTGCAAATGGGATTTTTCTCAAGGTACTTTTCTGACCTTCAAATCATCCTCTAGATAATAAATAAGAAAGAGAGAAGAGAGAGAGAGAGAGATGTGGGGCTGGGAATAAATTGATTCACACAAAAATTTACAGATTCCATAACCAATCTGTAGATGAAGGCAGAAAGTTTGACGGTCCCTATCAATAAAACCAACTATATGTCTGTGAAAATATTTTTAAAAATAAAGAACATCCAAACACAGTATTACCATCACTTATCCTAGATACATGGCTGTTTTGATGTGTAATGAATTGAAAAGGCATTATTTGAAATTCATGACCAATATCCTACATGGAATGCCCCAATGTTGTTGAGCTACATCAAGCAATTCTTTCCATATTAGCTAAGCCCATATCATCTCTAATTCCTGCATATATACATAAGCATAAATACTGGCACATAGATACATCCTACTTTCCTTTTGGATAATTACTTTCTTCTACATTCTTAATCATTAATGAGAGCAATGGAAAAGACCAAAAAAAAAAAAAAAAGAGTATGTGTTTATAAATTTGCTCCTATTCTAAACACAACTATGATAAGACAAAGAGGAAGTTCAAACATCTATACATTATTTTTAAAATAAAATTCTATTAGTAGACTACATAAGACTACATGTCATTAGTGATAACTATATAATCTAAAGTTTGGTGCAATGTATGACAAGAGACATTAATTACACTATAACTTTTAAAAATTTAAAAATGAAAAAATCAGAATGTAGAGATTTTGAATGCTAAAACATTTATTAGAGCATCTCTGTGTCTCAAATTTCATTAAATAACACAAATTTTATTTTTAAATCTCTAATTTTCTTTCTAAACTGAGTTAAATTTTGAACAGGAATTAGTAACAACAATTGATAATAATTTATCCAAGCAGATTTTCCTTTTATTAAAGTGCAAAATCAAATTTCCTACAATGTACATCAAATCTTCATTTTTTTCTTTGAAATGTTAAAGATAGATCATTCTTAAAACTCATTCTGACCTGAAACATCTGAACTATAATTTATATCTTTCCCAGTCTTTATGACACATATTCAATAGGTTCTAGATCACAGAATTACATTTAGATCAGTGGGACACTCAAGAATCCTCAATATGCTAATCAAGAAATTTATGTTTGGAACTCTATATAGAAAGTACACATTTGAAAGTTACAATTAATTTGCAAGTAAGTTTCGTGTCACATAGCAAATCCTTCAGGGTGATCTGTTGACAAAACCAGAAGGATGATGTTCTGGTTTTATCTCACAACCCACAAATGGCCAGTGCCTTAACAGTCTTAATATCAGATAAGAAAAATAACCCCCAGAACATGGATCTGATATGAAAATGAGTTTGCCAAATATCTCACAGAGATGGAGGCCTTGTAAAGGCCATGATGTTTCCAGAGGTGACCACGACAGCACAGATCACTTTAAAGCCACCAGATCTACTCATGGAGCAGACAAGGAACTCTAAAAGAAGAAAGATCAGCAAAACTCAGCCTCATTCAGGCTGTTTATTGGAACCAATTTCTTCAATTGTTTTTAACCTATTTCCACAATTCAGAATGCCATGAAAAACTTTAGATACAGAATTTGAAATCTGGAAGGAAAACGCGAAGAGAAGATCTAGCTTAATCTCTAAGTATCTAAAAACAAACAAACAAACAAACACAAAAACAGACAGAAGTTGGGAGGAGTGACAACAAATGCTGGGTGGAGATGAAAGGACTAACCAGGTCCCACGGTTATGCCTACCCACTTCGCTACCCACTTCTGAGTAACGAGACTTCCAACCCTCCCTCTTGATCGAACTGGGAACTGCAGTTTCCCTGGCCAATGACGGTAACTTCTGGTAGCTAGCCATTGCTACGCAATGATCCCATCCAAACAGAAAAGTATCTCCTGAGTTCTTGTATATAAACTATACAAGATTATATAAGGGACAAAGCCATTATATAATCTTGAATTACAATTTACATTTATATGAGACTTGGTTGGCTCATTGATAAATACTGCATAGTCTTAGGAATAATTCAGAGTAAAATGTTTGCTTTAAAATGATTTTAAATTAAAATGATCTTTTTCAAAATATAACTGGGATTATCTCCTTTATCTAATGAAAACATCTGTAAAAGTATAAGGAGAAGGTAGCCTAAAAGGATAGTTTAATTTTTTTCAAATACAAAAATATTACCTCCATTAGGATTCTGAGGAACTAAGGAACAGAACAAAAAAAGGAGGCAGAAATAACAGGCGCTCCGATTTCATTTCTTACACAACATTTCCTAAAAACCAACATGGCCACCTAAGTGCCGTGCAGCCACCAGCATTGCACAATCAGCAAGTATAAGGAATAGAGAAAACAAGACCATCATTTTTTACACCACTCTTACAACAAAGGCAAGGGTAGGAGAACAAAATAAAATATAAATATTTCAGATCAGGTAACTTGTTGAAGAGCCTGGCTCATTTTCCAAAACTACAATAAAAATGAAGAGCAACACTTGATGCTGCTTGACTCCAAAAAACAAATTTAAATCCCAAACAGTTTTAAAACATTTTAGAAAATGCTACATATTTTTATTTTGACAGCAAAAAAATACCTATTCATATTTCATTTTCTTTCTAAACCATGTAACTTTAAACGCTTATATCTCCATACTAAAATGATAAATAACAATAGCATTTTGCATCAGGATCAATTTGCACAATACCAAGAGAAGATGGGAACAGATGCCAGGGGATGAAGGAAAGAAAGTAAAATACTGACAGTAGTTGCCCAATTCTAAAATATCTACAGTCTTACACATTATCTAAATGGGCAACATGAATCTTTTATATTTACCTAAATGATTTTCACCTTAATTTCAAAGAAATAACTAAATCTTAAAAATCAAGATACTTGCACCATATGGAACTAGTCTACCAATGTAGATAGTAGCATTCTTATATTATCAAACGTCAATGAACTGGGTGGATTAGCAGAACAAGTGAGTAAATTTCTGAGCAAGTCCCTGAGCAAATCACAGAATCTGAAATAATCTGACTTTCTTAAGTTTTCCCTTGTGAAATTGCTTCCTCAGGTAAATCATCTCCACAGATAGATTTTTGAAAATATAGGAAAATTATTTTCACTCATAATGAGCCCATCATAGTTAGGCTTCTCATACAACAATAATGACTTTTCTGGAGAATTCCATATCCCCATGAAAAGCATTTAGCATAAAGAAACTGATAGCTCAGACTTCTAAAGAAGTTTGGACAGAAGTCATCAGCAAAAAAAGCATGTTCTCTAAGCCAGATATTGCCAATAAAACTATTTTATCTCCAAATTTTAAGCGCAAACCATAACTTTAAAAACTATGAGGGGTGCCTGTGTGGCTCAGTTGGTTAAGTGTCCAACTTTGGCTCAGGTCATGATCTTGTGGTTTGTGGGTTTGAGCCCATGTCGGGCTCTGTGTGGACAGCTCGGAGCCTGGAGTCTGCTTCAGATTCTGTCTCCCTCTTTCTCTGGCCCTCCCCACTCAGGCGAATAAAGTACACACCATTCCTATGTACTCTTCATGCAAATTCTTCCAATGTGAACACCTTATATAACTTTGATATAGTTGTCCAAACTAAGAAATCAACATGGATACAATACTATTAACTAAACTACAAATGTATTTGCATCTGGTTTTTTTCGTTTGTTTGTTTTTTCACTAATGTCCTTGTTTCCTGCCAGGATCCCAAAGTACAAATCCTCAAATCTCTTTAACCTCCTCTGATCTGAGACAGTTTTTCAGTCTTTCCTAGTTGTTTATTACCACAATATTCTTGAAAAACGCTGGCCAGGCACCTCGTGGAATATCCCTCAGTTTTTGCTTGTCTAAAGATTTCTTATGACTACAGTGGAGTTCTGAGTTTTGGGGAAAATGCCACTGAGATGATGTGCCCATTCCATCATACTGTTTCAAAGGTTCATGATATCACCATGATGTATCAATAGTGATATCAACCTTGATCACTTGGTTAAGGTGAGTCTGCCTCTTCCACACTCTAAAGTTAGTACTTTTCACATTCAATCTTCTTTTCTTTGGAAACAAATATTAAGTACAGCCAATCCCTAAGAGCAGGGGAGTTAAGGGGAATTACAATTTCACAGTTCATGGGTTCGAGCCCCATGTCGGGCTCTGTACTGACAGCCCAGAGCCTGAAGCTTGTTTCAGATTCTGTTTCTCCCTCTCTCTCTGCTCCTCCCCTGCTCATGTTCTGTCTGTCTCTCTCTCAAAAATAAATAAACATCAAATAAATTTTTGTAAAAAGTGCAGGGGAGTAAAGCGTTCTGGAGGGGAAAGTATTACACATATTATTTAGAATTCTTCTGTAAGAAAATTTGTCCTTTTTCTCCTACTTTTTATTTAATCATGTATTAATTTCAGTATAGTCTTATGAATATTTATTTTAGTCTCTGGATTATAATCCAACTACGTCATTATTTACCTTGCTGTCATTTAACCGTTTTGAGCAATGCACAGTAAAATAACAAGAAGAGGCCTGAATATATAAATTCTCAGGAACAACAACAACATCAGTCATAAGGATTAGAGACAATAAATGCAAAAAATTCCTCAAAAAAAGAGACTCAAACAGAGACCAGTTAATACAATCAGATTATTAGATGAGATATTAGTGAAGCTAGCATATTTTACTTAAGACTAAGATGTTAAGATAAATGTAAACTTGCTGAGGTTCTAAAAAAATTATGCCAGCCCTAATAATAAACACATGCTCATTATTCTTATATTCATGTCTCAATTGCATAATAGAAAGATCTAGAGGAGCTAAAAATGAAACGGTTATGATGAAATACTTTATAGTTTGAAATATTCAGCTAAATGCACATTGGGAAATGTATAAAACCTGTAAATATGTTGGGATGTGGGTGGCATACTTGTCAAAAAACACAGAATTTGAAACTGGAAAATCTAGGATCACATCACAACTTTATAACTTACCAGTTGGTTTAACTATTAGGTGAGCTATTTAAACTCTTGAGGTTTTACCTCTTCACCCAAAAAATGGGGACACCAACAATACTTACATATTTGGGGGGAGGATAATGAGATATAACATGTAACACGTCAAGCACAATGTCTGGCAAGAAGCAAGTACTCAAAACAACTTGCTCATCATTATGTGAATAGATCAAAAACCTCAAAAACAGATACAGTTTAGAGATGGGAAGGATGGAAACCACTTCTACCTCCACACTGTAAAAACTGTCACCTGAAATGCATTTCTCCAGCGGCAGGCCAGAATACAAGGCCCTGAGGACACGTGCAAATTAAAACCAAGGTTGCTGGAGCAGCTGGAAGGCAAGCAGCAGACGCCCAGTCCTGGGCACTCCAATCTCACACCTTTCTTAACAACGGGACATGAAGTGACTGCATCTAACTCTGTGACTTGAAGGAAGTAGGTTTGTAAGTTGAAGTATCAAAAATTAAGAATTGAAAAAAAAAATTAAGAATTGAAACCAAGTGAAAAAGATGAAATAAGGTACGGGTTCCCAGGTGGCTCAGTCAGTTAAATGCCAGACCTTGGCTCCGTTCATGATCTCAGGGCTGGTGAAGTCAAACCTACATTGTGGTCTCTGCTGTCTGTGCGGAGCTCACTTTGGATCCTCTCTGTCCCCCTTTATCTGCCCCTCCCCTGCTTGCTCTCTCCTTCTCTCTCTCAAAAATAAACATGTATAAAAATTATTAGAAAGATGAAATAAAGACAAAATACCATTAAGTATATAAAAGTCATGCAAATGTTTGTTCAATATAAAATGTCATTTCCCAGTCCTCTCTCCCAACTCAAGGAAAACAAGAGTAATACATCCATTTCCCTCTCTGCTCTATGTAACTTTGATGGTGTTTAATAAGGATTGTGACATTACTTTGGTTTATATTTCTGGAGTGGCTTCTGAACTCTAAAATACCACAGTGAGGCTCAAAAATGTTCTCAATAGCACCTTAGAATTTTATAACGTTGAACACAAATTATAATTTTCAAAACAAGTGAAGACAGATTATATCCCCAAATGTGGCACAGCAATAGATAAGACAAAGTTATTAACAACTCTGACTAGGTGAGCTTGGCAGTTGAAGCTGGCCTACTATAGAAATGATTATAACTATCACTTACTAAAAGCACACAACTGTACTGTAGTCAAATGAAGATCTTTTACGTTGCAGAATAGAAAGATGAAATTTATAGTTTCAGAGGCCTTTAACAGGAAATACAAATGTTGCAACAGAATAGTCTAACATCTAAGTCTCAGCTGGATCTCCCTTGAAGCTAATACCCCAGAAAATTAAACACAGCTATAGGTCGCTCGCAGTAGAAACATGTGGTTTCTAGGAATGATTTTAGCTCATCCTTTGAGGTTTTTAGATGATTACTGTAAGTAGCTAGCATCTATGGGTGCCTCATAAATAACAAAAGATAGATAACATTTTGTAATAGCCCATAGGTCCAGTGTACTAACCTAAAAATAAAATAGTATATTCAAATTTGCCAATGTGACTGGCCTTATCCATTAGAAAGAATAAAGGAGAAGTGGAGGCTAAGAAGCCTAATGGTTGAAAAGGGGGTAAGAATGCAAACAGGTCAGTGTAGACTGCAACTCTATAAAGAATGAATGAATGAATGACAAGAAAGCAGCTATGCTGGACTACCATGAAGTAGGACTCAATGTTAATTGATAATATACTGTCAGCCTGGCAATTGCCAAAGTTTTCTGACTGAATAAAACGGGGTAGGCATTTTCTGGAGATTCCTTGGGCTGAATTAGCATTGGTGACTTCACACATGATAATGGGAATTTGGTGTCTTGACTCTATTCAAATGCACTTTACTAAGACTGGGGGTGGGGTGAGCATTATATCAAGGAACAATAGACATGTACATTATTTGTACCATATCTTCTATTTAGAAAACATATTTCCGGGGTGCCTGGGTGGCTCAGTCAGATAAGCGTCTGACCTCGGCTCAGGTCATGATCTCGTGGTTTGTGGGTTCGAGCCCCACATCAGGCTCTGTGCTGACAGCTAGCTCAGAGCCTGGAACCTGTCTTCCAATTCTGTGTCTCCCTCTCTCTTTGACTCTCCCCTGCTCATGCTGTCTCTCTCTCTCTCTCTCTCTCTCTCTCAAAAATAAAATAAAAACATTTAAAAATTTTTTCTTAAATTTAAAAAAAAGAAAAAATATTTCCTATTCTAGTTTGCCAATGAAAGAACAGGATCCACTATCTCAAAAGGATGTTGTTATACTTTTATTTAAAACTCAACAAAACTCACTTTAACTGGTTTTCATTTGAAAATGATAAATTTGAGCAATCTAAGCAATCTATTCTGCCATGATAGAGAAATGAGCCTAAAAAGAAGACATCTCAAAGACTATAACACTCTTATATACCCTATCTTAACAGGCAAACCAACACACCTTTCCTTTTCAGCTAGACTCAAGTTCTAAAAAAGAATAAAATAAAATAAAAATAAAAAGACTGCCCTGAAATCAGCAAAGCAGCTTTAAATACATACACAAATCTCCTGACATGGGCAAATGAATCCATGACTGTAAGTGTGTTTTGCCCTCTAAAAGTTCATAGGTAATTATGATGCACAGCCAAATGAAAACTATTAAGCTATACACTGAGACAGTAAGTTCCAGAACTCAGGAATAGTACCACTTCCTTCTTTGTTCTTAAACACCTCATGCCATAGCTCACCCCTTCTGGGACTTCTCACAGTGCTTTATAAAACATAAGTACTGGACACTTTATTAGTCATGAACTTATGAGAAATGATTATCAGTAGCTTTAAAAATATTCATCTCCTTGGTCAAATAAGTCTACTTCAGGAATCTGTTCTAAGAAAATAATCAGAGATGTCAACATAAATTAATATATAAGGATCCTTTCTGAAGGGTACTTTTAAAGGCTACTTATTAGAGAAAAAACAAAACAAAACAAACACAAACAAACAGATAAAACCCTGGCAAAGTATAGAAGTCAAGCAATAGGAAAATCACTAAATAAGATGAAAAAACACCGACTACAAGAAAAAAAATCAGTACATAAAAGAACATTATGCAAGCTATCTATATTTATGAGACATGGGAAAATGCTCTCAATATAAGATAGAATTAGGGGAAAAGGCAGGAAATTAAACTATACTCATTGGATGATTCCCCATTGGTAATAAGGACAGCCACCAGCTATACAGAGCTATGCTCCAGAGTCTGAAGTTAATACAGTGAACTGTCAATATTACTCATCTACACGATTCCAAATTACTTACCTGCTTCTTTGTATTTTTCATTACTTTATAAATGCAAAGAGCAAGTAGTAGTATTATAAGAAGAACACTGTTTTGGGAATCTTAAAATATACTACAAAACTGTTTATGTAAATATTTTTCTAAAGCTAGAGCAAAGAAGATCCCATAACTCTTCTCATGGAACACAAAGATAGGTGACAAAGACATAATTAAGTCAGCAACTCTTCCAAGAGTTCATATATGTCAGGAGTATTGGAATGATAACAAACATGTCAAGCAACTACATCAAACAGAAGTAATAAACCCAGGGTATCAGAAGCATCCAAGGTCTCTTTTAAAGAACTCCTTAAAAATAATACAAATTTAAAAGATACTAATGATAAATATAATGTGTTCTCTTATGACTTTCTTCCCCTTTCCCTAATAGAAAAAAATGTCTCTTGGAACTGGTCAAGATATGTTTTTTATGCTACCTTTGTTTTTATCTACTTATGTAAGTTTTATTTGGTTGGGGATGGGGGAAGGAACAGATGACATAGAAAAGCAACAGCTGTCGGTCTTTGGGGCAAAGGAGTAATGGCTTAAACCAACGCACAATGAAATAATGCATAGACTTTATCCTTGAACTTCATGGTAGGCTGATTCTGGTAAGTGCCTCATTACATTGTTCTTGATGGAATGAATCAAATGCCCTCCACATACTAGTTAGACTTTATCTGCAGGGACAAACACTTAATAAGGATGACCAAAGAAGTGGCAAAATGACTTAAGTATTCACTCTGATTCAAATACTCTTTGCCAAGATGAATATTAAACACGTGTAATATCTCAAATGAAAATACATCTTCTAGCAATGTATTTTTCCATACTAAGTATGACTAAAGTGTTCTCTAGAAGAGTTGAAAAAAGCAGTCAACCACAAAATGTTGAGAAACAGGAATGAGTTAATGTTCCCAAGAACTTTTTTAGAAGCCAAGGCTCTTTTCTTTTATGCAGAATTTTAAGAGATACAGAAGCCCATAGATGCTTCGGTCTCTCCAAGCTCTCGCCTGGCTCGGTTGCATCAAAATCTGTGTACACTGCCTTCTAAACTTAAAAGTGGAAATGACTACTCTAACTGGGAAGACCCCACCTCCCATTTTGGTTTTGAACCCATAGGAGCAAGTTCAAAATCATTCTAACATATCTAGTTCCGAAATAAGAGATTTCAACTGATTGTTGACATTATTCTAAAATTGTTTGTTTTACTTATCAACTTGGAAGAATAGAAGTCACTTAGCTATATAGATGAGTAATACAATAATGTCAACTTATTTTAACTCAATGGATCACAAGACTATGAATCCTTACCTCCTTTTCTTCCATTCATTTATACAGGAAATCTAACAGACTCATAAAAATTTATCAGATCTTGAAATTGCCCAGCACAAGTAAGCTCTCATGGCCTCAAGATAAAGAAATCAAAATACTGATCAGCAAGTATGCTTTCTTCCAAGCATCCTTTTTAAATATTGAAAATATAAGAAGTTGTTTTATAACTGAAAATAAGATAGCATTTAGTCCATTGTACACATACAAAAAGAAAGAATTCAGAGGTGAAGCGAGGAGAGGAGAGGAGAGGAGAGGAGAGGAGAGGAGAAGAGAGGAGAGGAGAGGAGAGGAGAGGAGAGGAGATCTCTCAGATTATAATTCAAATAGCTCAAAATTGACATCAAGCTTAGGAAATGGGTACTTGAAAAGTAAAACCAATGATAATTCAAAGGACAAATCATTGCACATTATCCTTTATGTGCATTGTATGTGAATATGATTTCCTCTAAAGATATATATGTAGGGACATCTGGCTCAGTCTGACTCTTGATTTTAGCTCAGGTCATTATCTCAAAGTTTATGAGTTCAAGCTCCACATCAGGCCCTGTGCTGACAGTATGGAGTCTGCTTGGGATTCTCTCTCTCTGCCCCTTCCTTGCTTGCATTCTCTCTCTCTCTCTCTCTCTCTCTCAAGATAAATAAATATACTTCTGTATGTAAATTAAGGCCTTTCCTATGAGAAAAGTGTGGGCACTGGCTACATTAAATACTGCTCCACATAGAAAAAAGCTTGTTGAGGGGCATCTGGGTGGCTTAGGCGGCTAAGCGTCTGACTCTTGATGTCAGCTCAGATCATGCTCTCACAGTTCGTGAGTTTGAGCCCCGAGTCAGGCTCCATGCTTTCAGTGCAGAGCCTGCTTTGGATCCTCTCTCTCTGCCCCTCCCCAACCCACACTCTCTTTCTCTCTCAAAATAAAGAAACTGAAAAAAAGAAAAAGAAAAAAAAACCTTGTTGAATAAATAACCATTTTTTAAACAAAAGTGCATTTAAGTTTATCTCACAGCACTTATATTTATAATGTAAATAGTATAAATATCCAACAATAAGAGAATAATAAATTATAGTATATTCCACAGAGAGATATTCGGCTGCCTTTAAAAATATTTTCCAATAAAATTCACACACACTATGAACAAAAGTATAAATAATAACAATGCACATATGCAGACATAAGTATGTATGACTCCAGCTCTATGGGGTATATGTATGTGTGTGAGGGTATGTGTACGTGCATATGTGTGTATATTCATTAATATCTTCGAACTGGTTGTCGCTGAGTTTGTCCTATTGTACTAGTTTCAGAATGTTTTACAATGATAGATATCTGTTACTTAAAACAAAATGTCAGTGAGGTGACTACTCGGCAGTGCACATCACAATCCTCTCATCGCATGCGTCCAAGACTGGAAGGCTAACGTCCATTTCTTAAACCTCACCTGCAGATGAGGATCTGGACACAAACAGCATCCTGCATATTTGGATACAACAGCCTGAAATGTTAATGATGCTTGTGAAACAGGGAATTTTCCTGGGCTGTTGCTGGTGGCAAGCATGGAGATGGAGCTAGATGATGGAGCTTTCTCAGGCATTTCTGGATTCACTCCCCAGCTTCACAAGTGCCAAGAGGCAGCGTGAGCACACCCAGAGATGGGGCGCTAGCATCTATGAGCAGATGCAGGGGGCAGGATCCCAGGTGCCTGCCCTGCAGCCTCTGCTGCTTTCCTGGGCAGATCTGATGTCCTGCATCGTCCAGAAGGTCCTTGAGTTCCAGTCTACAGCCTGATCTTCCAGCTCTTCCAACGATTTTCCGAGAAAGCACTTCTCAATTTTAAGTTCTCTTATGTTTAAAATAGCTACTGTGGTTCTGTTTTCTGCAACTGAAGCTGACTCACACATCTAACATGCTGAAGGAGTTAAAAAGAAAATCCTGTACCTCAATGACTTTTGACCCACTATCCTTTTTTTTTTTTTAATGTTTATTTATTTTTGAGAGAGCATGAGTGGGAGAGGGGCAGAGACAGAGGGAGACACAGAATCCAAAGCAGGCTCCAGGTCCTGAGCTGAGAGCACACAGCCTGACACGGAGCTCGAACTCACACACCGAGAGATCATGACCTGAGCTACAGTCAGATGCTTAACTGACTGAGCTGCCCAGGCTCCCCTGACCCACTATCCTTAAACAACCTGAAAACCTTTTTAATAAGTAATGAATCTTTTTTTTTTTTTTACTGTCAACTTGACTTGTTTATATACTTGTAAATATCCATGTAAATTAAGTCTTTTTTGAACACCAATTAAATGTCATGAGTCATATTCATAAATTGGATTCTGCTTCTTTGAATGTTCTACTTCATAATAAAGCATTCTAAACCTTCAAGTTAATCACAATGAGAAGATACTCCAATTTCATCCCCCATCAAATATTTAATAAAATATTTCAGAAGAGTGAGCCTTACAGTTAAATGCCTATTCCAAAATATCAGTGACAACAGTACACTGTGTTTTCCTGGTAGATTCTTCTCAGTTAAGGTACTCTAGGTATTTTCATCCCCTAAATGAACCACTACAAAGAAGAATTTGTAAAAATGCAACACCAAGTTAAAAAAATTTTAAGAAGGTATTTTCACATAGATGCAAAGGATAAATTAGGCAAATCACAAGCTACAGTCATTTTAATATTAATATGTTATTAGTATAGTTCCACATTTCTCAATATATATGGTGCTCAATTACTGTCTGCACTGAAAAATATTCATTCATTCATTCATTCATTCAGGTATTTACGGACACTCTACAGATTCAGCAGTGAAAATGACAAACAGCATTTAAAGCTTCTCAAGTGAAAGGGCAGAGGTAAAACAGAATAGGATGTTAAGGGTTCTATAGGAAGATCTGACGAAGAGCATTACGAAACAAATTGGAAAAAATAGATTAAACTGAAGTTTAGTTATTAGACTAAATAAATTAGATCACAGGCTGAAATAAATTAGGTCAAAGAAAAAATGTTATTTAGACAGTACACTCCCATTCTGTAGGAAGATAAAATTATCAATGGAGTAGCTAGAATAAACGCCTCTAGAGTCCACTTTCATCCTTAAAGGTCCATAAAACGATCATTTCTTTAGTGCACCTCATTAATCACTATGAGTATCTGCTCACACCTGTGTAGAATATCGTTGTAAGGACACGCAACCAGGTAGCAAGCGTAGCAAGCGGGGTGCGCCTGAAGAGAAAGAGGGTGACTGGAGACAAAGTGGACACAGGACTTCACACATACACCTCACATGCTGAACGATTTCATTTTTAATCATAAATATATTATCTATTCAAACAAATGGATACATAAATGTATAAATACACAACATGAAATTTCTCAGAAATGCAAAGGCAACATAAAAAGGAAGTCATCTCAACTTTGAGGTAGAAGTTGGTCACCACACACACAAAGGGCCATAGTGAAGATGCGCTAGAAGCAAAGGATCCAGTCAACAGTGGACATTCATCATTGATACTAATACAAAATAGAAATGGTTACCTTCCTGTCACAGGTTTTAGGGCTACCAGCAGTGTTTTGCTTAAGGAAGCCAGCTGTTGTTGACCAGCGTGTGGGGTTTTTCCGCGAAGGCTCTTCAGAAGAAAAATTATTATCACTAATGGAAGTTGAAAGGCCAATTAAAGCTGGGTCACTGCTTCGTCGGACATGAAGAGGCATATCTATAAATACAAAAAAGCATTATATTTTTAAAAAAGATAACTAAGGTCTGAAAACTGCACGTTAGGATAAAGGTAGTGAAATCCAAAAGATTAAAAACTAGAGTAACACTTTGAAGGTGACAGGGGGTCAGCATTCTAAATAGAGATTCCATTAGTTCCTTTAAAGCACTTTTCGGTAAAAGAAAAGGGGTAGGTAGGGGATAACCTGCTCTGGACTAAGACTGCCAGCCTCCTAATTGTGCTTCACCAAGTCATTATCTGCGTGGCTCTGGGCAGATCACCTAACTATTCTCTGCTTCTAGTCCCGTCCTAAGTGAATGGCCATAAAATAGAAACCCATGAGGGTATCTTGAGTCCAAATGAGATGAAGTGCTTAAACAGTACCCAATATTTTTAAATAAAATATCATACATATTCTACAAGATAAATAACAATGATCCATGGAACAAATTTCATCTAATTGTTAATCATATCTGGATTAAAAATGAACAACCTAAACTGTCTGGCTTGTCCATTAAAGAATTTTGTTCAGTAAGATAATTATTTTGTTCAAAGAAGTGCTATCAGAAAATATAGAGCACAAACATATTCCTTATACTTAAGCTAATGGAAATCTTGAAAGCAATTGCTAATATGCAGATAGTGCCTGCAATGTACTTGCAAACACAATTATATGAATGGCCGTGCTTAGCAACTGTATTCACATAAAAGAGAAGTCTGTTTGCGACTGTTACAACACAATCATTCACAAGCTCGGGCTAATGTCTGTATCAGTGGCACTGAGCACATCTTAGCAGATACCATCCCTGGTACAGCAGAGAAGCAACAGAACCACAAAATCACAGGTCTGTAACACTGGGAATGAGAACCAAAAATTCCACTCATCAACTAAGCAAAATCTGTCAAAACCATAGTAAATAGAAGACCAAAAAATTAGGTTAAATTAAGTGAGAGATCATCTAGAATGCAAGGTAAATATTTATAGAAAGTCTCTAATGAAAAAGTTTTAATGGTGTAAACTCAGCATTTACTCTATGAAAAACATTTTGGGAACACTGATGCATTGATCAATGGTGTGGATACACAGATCCCAGACGATACTCAACTAAACACAGACTATTTATACACATTGAAGGTGATATTTAAACCACTGCCAACCCAATAGTCTCGAAGATGTTAAAGCACATTAGAAACGATCAGAGAAAATAAGAGCATATCAATCATTTAACATTGCTTTTAACATGTGCTTCTACATCATGAGGATTTGATAATAATAGAGCCTGAGGAACATCACCAGGAAAAAAATAAGCTGAACATTTAATTTAGCATTGTTAATTGCTTTCTTAATTTGCTGGGAGAAACACATGAAAAATAATTTCTAATTTTTAAATGTAAGTAAAAGCATGTGACAGCCTTTACTATTTACATCGCACCCAAAAATAAAACACACCAATAACTATATAGTCATTCTCAAAACAAGTTCACAAAAATATATACCTAGACTCTATGTGGGCTAATACTTCAATGCTTTTGCTATAAAAAAGACTTCCCTCCCAAATAACAAAATTGTTCCTAGATTCATCGAATCAAAAATGTAAGCAGAAAAGCAAAATAAGGAGGGAAAAATAAAATAGCTCTGGATAATTATAATACTGCTTCTTGTATATGTGTTCTGTTGTATTCCAATTACAGGGCTGTTATTGATTTAATTGTTATTAATATCAATTTCTATATGTGTGTGCCTGTGCATGTGTGTGTGTAAATCTAAAAGAAGCAGTACTCACAAGAGATGGTCTTGAAAAGATAGTACAGAAGTAACAATCAAAAGTTCTAGCCACAATAAAACAATCACATAAAAGTACAACTCAACCCCAAAATAAATTCAAAAACTCTACAGTGTCGCTGAATTTGCTTAGACAAAATAAAACAGCTTACTATACTTGTTTTTGAAAATATTTCCTAGAAAAAAATAAATTGCATATAGGAGGCAGATTAAATAAACAGGACCATCATCGTCTGACGGGACACGGTCACTGTGTTAATCTGTTAGTCTGAAACAGACAAAAGTAATTAGCCTTTTACCTCTTCCATCTACAAGTCTTGAAATTGTAGATGTGGAGGGAGGGGGATTAGAGAGCAGGTAGGTGACAGGGGGGACTGCAGACCCTGTGGGCCATCCCTCCAAGTAGATGCTGGGGCACTGGGCCAGGGCAGCATTTACACCACTGCGGCACGAGGGAGGTCCCGGGAGATGTGCTATCAGGCAGCCTCCTGTCGGTTCTTTGCACATTAAACTTTGTTTTCATTTTAGTGATATATAAAAGGAAATAATAGATGGTATGAATCTTTCACTTATACTACCTAGTAACCAAGTTCCCTTCTGCAATTTCAAGACCCCATGTTTTCATTCTGTCCACTGTCCCGGTCAGGAAGGTGTCCTAGATTTGAGTATCAGGCTAATGAGAAAAGAACAGAACTCAATTTAAAAAGTAAACAATGTGTGGAGCACCTGGTTGGTGGTTAAGCATCTGACTTTGGCTCAGGGCATGATCTCGTAGTTCATGAGTTCAAACCCTGTGTAGGACTCTGTGCTGACAGCTCAGAGCTTGGAGCCTGCTTCGATTCTCTGTCTCCCTCTCTCTCTGCCCCTAAGACACTCACACTTTGTCTGTCTCTCTCAAAAATAAACAAACATTAAAAATAAATAAATAAAATACATAAAAAGTAAACAATGTGTTCTTAATAAAAGAATGCCAAAGGATGTCATAATGATCTTGACATCAAGGTTTTCTTGCAGTTCATCGTGTTGAAAGAACAGAATCATCATGCAGTATGCCAGCTGCATCATAGGTCCAAATGCAAAGACTCTGTGCCACACGGTGGTGGTCTACACTCATGCTGCCTGGGATGAGACTCAGCGACACACCACTGCCTCCCACACTGATGTAGTAAGTTTGCATTTGCATTAGTTTATCATTTCTTCTTCGTTTTATGGTTGCCTGAAAATTATAGGGAATTTTTATACAATTTACACATACTTACACACACACACACACACACACACATATTTATTTAAGTAACTTTATATTAGAACCACTGACTGAACTTGGAGCAATTTGAATCTTTTTTTTTCTTTTTTAATAAGTTTCTACATTAGTCACAATGGAGAAACATGTGACTCACTTCACAGATGAGTAAGCTGAGGCTCAGGGATAAGACATGAGAAGCTCAGAACTATTTCCTGGCCAGACCTTCAGGCGCCCGGGTCAGTGCTGAATCATTATCCAAATCACGAAATTAGTTCTATTATTCAGTAATTCACTGGAAAACAAATCCCATTTCTAGCTACTTAGAGATATAAGTGTTAGTCTCAATTTAGTAAAAGGGAGAAGCTTTGTTGTTTTCTAAGTAGTATTATATACATTAAGAAGTCACACTCTGATTTTAACTAATACCTTCATTTGATTTAGGAAAGATAAAGAAATACTACATTAATTATACATAGAGATTGAAACAACAGCCATCCCAACTTCAGAAATGTTAAAGAAAAACCTCCTGGTTAAGTAGAAGAAGTATAATGTGTAAGATGTTTAAGTGTGCCCCAAAGGAGACCAGCCTAGTGCAACACAATCAAATTTTGATCTCAGGACTCTTCGACTTGAAAAATGACTGAGGACCCAAAAGAGCTTTTGTTTGTGTGGGTGATAGCTAGGGATGTTTACCTTATTAGAAGTGGAAATGAAAACAATTTAAATATTTATTCCTTAATTCATCTTTAACTTAACAATAATAAACCCATTACATGTTCACATAAACAACAGAATTTTAGAAAATTCTATTTTATAAAACAAAGCATATTTAGTGGGAGAGTAGCATTGTTTTACATTTTTGCTTGAGAGAGGACATCTGGATTCTCATCTCTGCTTCTGATTTCAATGTGCTGCAACATGACAAATATATGAAGAAAAAAAGAATTCCACAAATATTTAACTGGAGTACTATTTTAATAATCTTTCCAGAACTATAGATACTCTTCTTTGATACCACATCAAAACTTGACAAATAAGATTTCTCAAAGGTTAGCTGCCACATGGAATGTAAACGTCTTATTCTTTGCACAGTAAAATTTACTTGTCTTATACTTTCAATGGATCTTTTACTCATGAGAAAATTCTGAAACATTAGCTATTTGGAATGTATTATTGGCTTATACCACTCTTGGAAATGTTGATATATCCCTTCATATCAGAGAATCACATATGCGAATATTACTACTAATTTCATGAGAAAAGTCATTAAGTGTTGGGAAGCTATCATATTCATGGCAGGATATATGTTTTCCAATATCTAATTTTCAATAGAAGGCTTGCATGTTTTCTTTGGCAATAAATACAGTTCACTATTTGCCATGTAATACAGGCTCACTTCATTCATTTCGTAGAAACTATGCCAGACACCAGAGTCTGAAGAACCAGTTTTTTGTCCTTTTTTAAAAAGCAAAACAAAGCAAAGCAAAAAGAAAAAAAAAAAAAGAGAAAAAAAATGGTGTTCCATTAAAAATGGTTACCTCAGTTTATAAATGCAAACCATCACATACAAGTTTTGCTCAAGACATCCACTGATCTTCAATGCAGAGAAGTACCTTATGCCTATCTACCATTTTAATCACACAACATATTCAATTCGGTACTCAAATATCATTATTTAATCAGAGTAAATCATTTTTGCTGCTTCATTAAGGACAGCAGATGGAAATCACTTTTTTGTGTCTTAAAGTGTGAGCAGGTTGGGTGGAGAATACATTTGGTGTCACTGTCCTGCATTTTACCCATCAGTGCCTGAGCACCACTGGTGCAGACTATCAGCCCAGTGAAAACCACAGAATGTATTTTGGTAATACTATGAAAGATGGTCTTGCCCTAACAGCCTCACAGAAATGATCTTAGTGGTTCCCAAGGACTCACAGACCACACATTAAGAACTGCTGGCCTAGACTGGCAGCCACTGGGCATGTCAGCTCCTTCTCCTGGCCTCAGCCTCCCAATCTGTATGGCCAGAGCTTACATTAATGGAATCAGAAATTTTTTAATAGAAAAAAACTTGTGAGTCCACATATGTTCATATACTATACTAGTGATCACCCACCAAATCTCATCCTACTACAACTTATAACAATTTATTAAAAATGAACTAGAAAAAAATATGTTTTTCAAAACAGTATCAACAGCCATTATCAAGTGTCTCTAAACGAGTTAAAGTATTACAAGCAACACAGGAGAATCAAAGTACATGAGTTGTGGGTAATGCTGTAGAAGTAGCCACGAATGGCATTGGTCTTTTACAAAACTGAACCTGATTTTAAAGGAGATCACTATGGGGGCGCCTGGGTGGCTGAGTTCGCTAAATGTCCCGCTCTTGATTTTTGCTCAGGTCACAATATCATGGTCATGCGATCGAGCCCTGCGTCAGGCTCTGTGCTGAGCCTAGAGCCTGCTTGGGATTCTCGGTCTCTCTCTGTCTGTCTCTCTCTCTCTGCTTCTCTCCCGCTTATGTGTGCATGTGTGAGCGCTCTCTTGCTCGCTCTCTCTCTCTCTCTCTCTCTTTCTCTCTCTCTCAAAATAAACATTAAAAAATAAATTTAAAAAATAAAGGAGACCACTATAAATATCTGGCCTTATCAACAAAATGAATCATCCTGGTTCATCTGACAGGTTTCCCTCCTTTCATGGTCCCAATAAAATATATTATACAAAGAATGCAATTTTTTTCATGGTTTCAGAGGAGCAGAATACGAATACAGCCTTTCCGCTATGGTGTGCCCATGGCCTATCTCAGCAATTTCTGTTCTTTACAGTAATTAGAAAAAATAGAAGCTTCTTGTTTAAGGTAATTTGGTCATTATTATTACAATTCCTCATCCTCAATTTTAGGAAAATCAATGCATTTAAAAACACAGTAATAAAACTCTCTCTGCCCGTAATCTTCTGATTTATTTAATATATAGATTTCCTAAGTATATCCTCTGAAATATTAAAAAGAAAATTCAAAGATGAGGATCTTCAATAATTAAGCTGCTGGAGGGAGCACAGAGGGGCTGGTGCGATGTCGCGGGGTCCAGGATGCTGGTGGAGGCTGTTTGATGTGTGTATTCCTTTGAAGAGTGGATAAAACAGCCATAAACCCTCATCACAAGATTTCAAATTCTCTGTGTCACTAATGTACTGTAAATATTGATTTGCCGTTCTATGTAAGGTGCCTTTTAAATAAGTGGAAACTGGCAAATCTAATAATGAATTAGAGCAAATACTAAAAGGGCAGATATATACATTTTTAACTGTTAACCATCAAGCCCCTACTCCTAATCAGCTTTCTCTTCTTTCTCTTCTTTCATTCTACCAGTGATTTCTAAATTATTTAACTACTCAAAGCAATGAATAAACCTTTTCCAAGAAGACAGGAATAAGCCATTGAGGTATTTAATCAAACCTAAAAATAATATGCAGTTACACGTGTTCTATTAGACCTTATGATGCAAACAGCATAATTACTCTTCATACAAAATGAAGACCATCCCCCCGTTCGTCAGGGCAATTATACATTTTCTAAAAACACATCTCACAGTGAGAAGTACCACGTTATTAACACATGCCATGGAGATAAAAAAAAAAAAAACCATCATCAATATTGCAAAATTGACCTTCCAATATATGCCACCCTTTTTATAAAGGTGCTTCTCAGTGTTTCAGTGACTGAGGTAAAATCTTTGGAAGAAATGTGTGGAGTGCAAGGCACAAAATAAGCTCTAAAAAACAGTGAATAACTCAGAAGGATATAAAGTGAGTTTTATCAGCCTGTTATTAACTACATATACATATATATGCAGTAAATAAAGAATATTCTAGTTGGAAGGTGCCCTAGAAAGAAATTGAAACATCACATTCACAGATGAGTGCACTGAGGCCCACAGAGGGAGTTTAAGTGCTGGGTCAGAGGTCACCCTGCTCCTCAGTGACCCAGCTGCACCCAGAATACTTGTTAATTGACTCCCTGCTCTGTGCAATCTGGACAGGGCACACCCCTCTCCCGGGAGAACTGAGGCATCTCAAATCCACAATATGCTTCCACTTCACCAGAGAGAACAGGTGATTTGGGGGAAAGGTTGAGCTTGAAAGACGTTTCTCATAGATAACAGGACGCTTTCAAGGGTTCCACTGAATCTTAGGACACAGAAAATAAGGGAAAAGGAAGTCAATGTCATATGAACGTTCCCAAAGAAAACCCAAGAATTTTTCTGAAGCACTTTAAATTTGTAACATTGGACTTCTCATTTGGAAACTGAGAATATAAATATCCCGATCAAAAACCCTCCAAATACTCATAGGAGTACAAGTAGGGAAATGTGAACAAGACAGGTGGGTTGTATTAATGTTAATATTGGTATGATGTAAAACTACAGTTTTTCAAAATCTTACTATTGAGTAAAATACCAATAGAATCTCTCTGTATTACTTCTTACAACTGCATGGGATTCTGCAATTATCCTAACAAAAAAAAAAAAGGCCTTCCCAAGAGTTAAACAGAAAATCTGAGGTGAGATGTCTCAGTGTCAAGCCCGGCATTAATCCAGACTTAGGGAATCTTTCTAACACCACTTCCCATAATACTCTGCTCAGGACCCACTACTCAGCCGCCCCACACATCACGTGCACCCTGTCCACTGTCCACACTGACTGGCTCCTTCCACACGCTCCGCAGTGCGACAACTCCACGCCTCACCATGGCCAACAACGGCACTGGCTGGGAACTGCCCTCCATCCCACGCACATCGCCCACCGTACAGTGTCCTAACTCCTCAAATCCATCAGATCCAGCATTAGCATCCCAGCAGCAAACAGCTGGCTCATTGATTGAGGAAACGTTAAGGAAGGACTGTTCACAAACACATGGCAGAATTAAGGGAAAACAGCAAGGGATGAAGTATCCTTTACGCTTTTACCACCCCAAGGCCAGGGAGGCGTGGCTTTCACTGCAGGGACTGACACAGCTCCCAGCAAACCACAGCCAGGCAGGGAAGGAGCTCAGGAGTGAGGCCCATTCGCCCTTCCACGGCTCCATCAGCGCCGGCAGGTGCATCCTCCCTGCCCCCACCGACCCAGGCAGAGTGGGAGAGCACAGAGCCTGACTGCTACAAGAGCAGCTGGTCCCTACGGCACGCGACACAGGGGACCTGAGGAGCACAAGGACTGTGTAGCTCGGGATGCCAGTGGTTCCTCTGCCCCCTCTCCCACCGCACTCTTTCCACTCCCACTAGTGTCCGCCGGCCATTTACCCAGAGGATGAGTATTCGCCCATTCATGGTAACTGCCCCTCCTCCCACCTTCGCCTCCCCCCAATGCACACATGTGCGCACGCACACACATACACACACACGCACACACACACACAAAATAGGAACTAAAAATGTTTCCAACTTGATTAACATACATCAGTCAGGAATAAAAACCCTTCCAGTTGTTAAATATGCAGCTCAGGGGCTCCTTGCTTCTCTCTGAGGGTAGAAAAGCCTGGTGACGGTGTGTCAGAAACAGGCTTCAGAGGTAAAAAGCCTTTTCACTTTTATCTTTCTGTGTCTTGGAGGAGAGAGTAGGGCCTGGCCTGAGGGTGTTATGTAAGTAACCAGCTTTTATAAAAATATGTACTGGCTCCTGATTCCTGTATAAAAATTCACTGTCCCCAAATTCTTTGCAAAGGCAGTTACAACTCAGGGAAAATCGTTCTGCCAGAATCCTGAGCACCTGCCAGGAGCCCATTGGGGAGTGTTCAGGCCACAGAGAAAGCAAAACTCCACAAGGGTGGTCTTTTCCCTTTTATCTAATTTTGGTGTCCCTTTTTTTGTTTTGCTATGGCAGGTAAATGTCTGGCTCACTTCAATCCACAAACATGTGTGAACATCTGTTAGACACTACTATTCTAGAGATTTTTAAAAATAATGACTATAGAGCCAAGGGTATTTTGAGAGTCATTTATTGTGGAAAAATCATTCCAAGTGAATCCCACTCTCTGAACATTCAAAAGGGAATAAACAACAGACCACCCCCTGCCCAGTGATAAAAAACACACTGGTAAGAGGAAGAAAGTAAAGGGAAATGAGTGATACACAACAAGGTGCCCTGATGAAAATAACCACAGGTAGGGAGCAAACTATTTGAACAACTGGCATCTTTCTTTGGGAGAAATTTTTGGCTTGTTTTTGTACTCTCAGAAAAATACCTCAGTGAGCAATGAGGGGACTGGAGTTGAGACCATGAGAATGAGCTACAAAGAAACAATGAGTGAAAGAAAAAGAAGGACTGAGAGCAAGGGCATGCACCCAGGAGCATGCAAGTAGGCAAGAGCTAGCTAAACTGTGTTCCTTCAGATGTGCACAGAACATTCAGAGATGACAAGGAGCATGGGTGGGAGGCTACTATGTTACGGTTATAGGTAACGTTGTCCCTCCCAGAACGCGTCCAGCAGCACGTGCGTCATCTACTTCCATACAGCCGATAGCCCCAACCAGAGGGTAAGACCCACAAGGGATCTTGATAGGCAATCTTTTTGAAAGAAGAGTTGGCTGCTTCATTGCTTCCTTTGTCTTTAACCCACTGTTATTTCGCTTCCTCCCCACCTGTCCACTGACACATCTTTCAACAAAGAACCCCATGGTTCTTAGTCAATGGAGACTTCTGCACACCGCCTCCCTAGGGAGTCTCCTGGTGAGCAGCGTGGACCAGGTGTCTGCCCTTTAGAGTCTGCGGTGCTGTGGCGAAGGCAGATTATCCGGCCCTTTACAGTGGGAGGGGGGTGCCCAATTCTTCATAGTGAGGCATTCCTCTTAAGGGCTGCCTTTTCCTGTCATTGTGTTTGCCACAATGTCATCATAAAGTTTAAGGTGTGCATCCTCATTAGCACAAAGTTCCTAGAGAACAACACTGCACTTTCACTGTGACAATTCCTTAACAAACATTTGCTGAATCAACAAAGAAGTGAATGACTCAGACATAAAAACTGAAGTTTTGGGTTTGTCTGGTTTGGGTTTGGTTTTGGAGTGGTGATGGTGGTGTTTGTCAAGTGGGATAAAGAGGAAAAAAGAAGGCATAGAGTCAGAAAACTGCAGAGGCAAAGGCCAGACACCTAAATTCTAGAGAATTAAAAGGTCTGCAAATAATTCAGTACAACTAAAGTATAGAGTTAAAGATGTGACATGGGAAAGATAAAGCAAGGGAGGTGTCCCTGGATGCACCAGGATAGGGACCTATAAGTCAGAGACTCTCCAACGTTAATGTGCACACAATGAAACAGAGGATCTTGTGAAGATGACTCTGTATAGGTCTTAGCTCAGGGAAGACTTCAAATTCTGCATTTCTGATGTCCTAATGACATCCAAGTAGCTGCTCTGACCACACAAGTTAAGACTCTGAGGAGCAGGGCTATGCTATGCAAAAGGTTTCTTCAGTTGTGCTAAGAAAATCTAGACTTCATATACCACAGGCCCGCATCATTTTTCTGTTTGATTGATTCTTTCCCTCCAGTCTTGCTGGGCCCTCTCTAGTCTGTCCTCTAGAGAACACCTATCACACCTTTCCTAAACACAAACCAAATGTCATGACTCAGGATTCCTCGTCTGGTGGGGTCACAGTATGACTGGAGTCAGTCCTGGCACTTACCCCTGATCTGAGCAACACCTCTCAAGCCTTACATGCAGATCCAGCTGCAAGGCTGTGACTAACCAGAAGGCCACAGAGTTCTCCAGGCCCTCCTTTATGCCCATTCCACCTCTGTGCACCCTCCAAGTCAGCCTTGAAGGCACTGCCTTCTCTAAAATCCAAAAACTCCTACAACATAAGTGACATCAGGTCTTAGGTTAATTTCGGTGATAACTAGTACTTTCCTATCTGTCTTCCTCATTAATTTTAGAGATTCCACCCATATTTCCCAGCCCAGCAAAAGGCACCTAGGAAATGTCTGTTAAAGTGTATCTCTATCGTTTTCACTTTGATTGTCTTAAGTATTATCAGGGCAATCTTTTTAGCAAAGAAGAAACATATATTGGATGGCCAGAGAAGATTTAAAAAAAAAAAAAGATTTGTTTTCTCAAAGAGTTCAAAGAACTGCTCTTTCACATATTGGCTGAAAACCCTGTAGCTAGATTCCTAATAGCATTTTGCTTTACTTTTTTTTTTACTTTTAACTTTGCACTATTATTCTTCATGAGCATTTATTCCCATGTAAGAATATCAAAGTACAAGCAACTCTAAATTAGTTCATATAATTTTATATATATAACTATATCAAATTCCTCATATCCCTTTCACTTTACTAACCCAGCTCAACAATCATGTAATTAAATTTCAAAATTATCAACTTCATCTGACAAGTAATTCATCTTTCAAAAATGGATGTCGATTACTGATTGCATTGAAGATTGTCTCTAAATGCCCTTCTCCTTGGACATTTGTCTTCTGTTATTTTATTAAGGATTCAAGTACCTCAAGAACTGTCAAGTTAACTTTTTATAAGCATTATTCTCCCTTTCCTTTATTATTGTAACCTTTATCCCATAATACTATATAGAAGTGTCATATTTTCCCCCCACAGGGGACTTAAGATTCACTAACTTCCTTAGCCTATTTTGCGTTGGGGAAAGATGTACTCTTGAAATCTCCTTACTTTACAACATTTTTATATTTTTCACTAGCATATTGACCATCACCAACGACTTCACAAAGGCATTCCTTTTCTTAACTCTCAGAGTCTCTACATTTTATTTTGTTCATAGATATGCTTTTCATCTTGAACTTGAATCTTGATGGTATTAAAAACTGTGTAAGTATAGACCAAAAGTCATTCATTCAAGACAACTATCTCTTGAGCACCTACTAAGGGCTAGGCATGCAGTCTCTTTTGTTTCTGGCACCAAATAACTCCTCAAGGACTTGACATTCAGTGGTAACAAAAGAGCCACGGTTAAACAACAGCAGAGGACATCACAAGATGATCAGCATTATGAAGACAAATGAAACTGAGCAAAGGATCAGAGGCTGCTGGAAGTTGAAGAAATACTACTTGATACTGGGGAGTGTGACAGAAGCACTTCAAAAGCATTCAAATAGCTCATTATCCACGCTTCTGTCTTGAGTGTTCCAGTTTCAAATTAACTCCTTACCACAGAGCCCAGTACATACTGGCTATTAATAAAGCCATTTGGCACCAACTGGTTGCTCCAAGGCGGCAATAAGACTTCATGGTTCTGGAACATATGGCTACGTGTCTGTTTATATTACCTTCAAAGTGCAGAGATCTTTCATGGCTAACCTAATCCATTCATTCCTGTCCTGAGGAAAGATCAATGTAAAAGTAAATACATTCTGATCATTTATAATAAACCCCAATTAACTTTGTAACCACTAACATATATTGAGTATTTGATAGGGGTCAAGCATGTGCTAAGAACCTTAACATATTAATTGATCATGCCTCAGAACAAGGCTACAAAATCGGTTATATTATTATTCCCATCTTTTGGTATAGAAATTGGTGTTTCAGGGATTAAGACATCCTGGCTAAAGTTAACCTATTAATAAGTGGTAGAGACAAAATCCAAGCCTATTCAATAGTTGGGCCACGGAGAACAGGTTCCTCTTCAATACGTGTGAAATCCGAGAACATCAAGAACTTATAGACAAGGGCTCTGACATACCTTCAATTTTCTCACCAATATCTACCTCCATGGTCATCACACTTTGAGCCAGCAAGAAATGCGTCTGAGCTGAATACACTCACACTGAACCTCAGAACTGAGAGGAGAGTCACCAGCAAGGAGCCAATGACTCATCAGATGCTGGGATCTTGGCAATCATTCTCCATAGGTAAAAAGAAAGGTCATAAATGAATTTAAGAATGAGACAAGTTCCCTTCCACTAAGACTAACAAACAATTTAGGCTTTAAATTTCATCACAATTTATTTTATTTTTAGGGGGTTTGTGGGAAGAACTGGGGAGTGGCACATTGAAGGGGTACCTCATGGAGAGGAAGAGAGTGTACGTAAAATTAAATGCTTTATATTCCATTTCTATGGAATGGAAATGTTTTGGATTAAGAGTTCAATCTACGTTTCCACACAATATGCCACTACAATCTTGCAAAGCAGACTATATGTTCATTAAGAGTCTTCTAATACTTAATCAATTTAAGATAATAATATCTACTCCAGTATATACTAAGCACTCACTTAAGAACTCTTTCCTATCTATTCCCCCCTGTATTTGACTATAACAAAAGGTCAGACAGAAATCCACGTCAGTACTAAAAGATCTCCCCCATGGAGCACCTAGGTGGCTTAAGCGTCCGACTTCAGCTCAGGTCATAATCTCATGGTTCATGGGTTTGAGCCCTGGGTCAGGCTCTGTGCTGACAGTTTGGAGCCTGGAACCTACTTCAGATTCTGTGTCTCCTTCTCTCGCTGCCCCTCTACTGCTCGCACTCTGTTTGTCTGTCTGTCTTTCTCTCAAAAATAAAAAATAAATTAAAAACTAACAAAAGATCTCCCCATCCTCACCTCACACTTATGCATATGCTCTTTGAGTTATATCAGTGGTTCTAAATCTTCACTAGTCATTAAAATAATCTGGGAATAATGCTGGTTCCCAGACCCCTTCTCCCCATGCCCCCAAGTACTGAAAATCAGATCTAGGACAAGGCCCAGGGACTTTACAAGCTCTCTAGCCAGTTCTAACATGCAGCCAAGCCTGGGAACTGTACTCCAGTTAGACTGAAAAGCACTGCATATCAATCCTAAAACAGCTTGTTAAAAATACAGATTTTGATTCACCAGATCCACGGCAGGGCCCAAGATTCTGCATTCCATCAAATTCCAAGATGATGCTTTGGCGTAGCAAAGCCCTTATCTGTGACATCCAATACAGGAGCCATGAGCCACACTGCTAAAATTCAGTTCCTCAGTCACTGCTGCCTCATTTCAAGGACTCAGCCGCTACACGGGGTTAGTAGCTACCGCAGTGTACAAACACAAATATCTCGGAATTCTTTTAAGTATCAAACAATCTGTAGGACACGGAATTTAGCTACATAAAAATATAATTAATCATTAATTTTACACTCTCCATCTTTCTTAATTTTTAATCTCTAAAAAAGAATAAGATCTGAGGCAATTCTATTGCTTCTTTTTAACATTAACATTTTTTAATGTCAATGTTATATAGAGAATAATTTTTCAACTTATCATACAGCAAATAATCTACATTTTTCTAAGATCTCAGGATACTTAATATAATATTTTCAGGTTGATGTTTGTACATTTTATGAATCATAATATATGTCCAAGACTTCCCAGAAAAGTAAATAAATATTTACATGAGAATTTTTTATTGAAGGGCTATATTTGGAACTAACCCACTGTGACAATTCAAATCCTACTGCAAACGCACACACAAAACAGAAAATTCCAATAATAATCAAGGGGGAAAATCCTCTATTATTTTAAGAAAACCAAACGATTGTTTGGCTGCATTTTAATTGAGGAGATAAAGCACTTTAATATAGATAAAAGACTTCTAATAGTTATTCCACTTTTACAAATAAAAAGCCAAGAACTTTACCCATAACTCTGACAGCCTGACAACCGAGCAAACAAAATCCTACCCAATAGTAGTTTCCTAGGCAACAAGCTCAGATACAGGCCAGTGGAAAAAAATGAAAACAAGAAAAGGCATTGCAGCATTTCCAGTAGGCTTGAGAAATACATTTTAATTGTCAAAATGTCACAAAGACAACAATACTGAAAATCATTTCATTGAAAGTGATTCAAAGCAGAATGCCATTTTCATTACAGCAAACGAGGTGTGGAAAAGTAGAAAAATTAGATTCCCTTCCTTTGCTCTGAATTAAGTAGGGATGGTAATCAATCTTGTTTGATTTTACAAAATTTATGTGCATTAGTACAGATTTCTAATATGTGTCCTTAGTTTTCTCTGCAAATGTGACCATACACTGACTGAGCATACAAGAGTCCCCCGGGATGGCGGGGGGGGGGGGGGGGGGGGGGGGGGGGGG
>NC_043709.1:111216649-111222285 GCF_006229205.1 Suricata suricatta
GTTCACAGTAAACCACCCATTTCAAAACACAGGTTAAAACAGCACTGGGTTCCCCATCTTTTCTCATTTCGCTTTAGTTTCCTCATCTATAACAAGAAGGACATGGATTCTATCTTTAGGGGACCTAAACTCGGACAGTTAATCTTTAGAAAATAATATTGGAAAAGTCCTACTCCATGGCCATTAAAATGTGTCAGTTTTACATCATCTTTTGCGACCATGATGACATTTGCACTCCTATCTATGTCGGGAACACTTCCTTGGATTAGCAGAAATGTGCTGGCTGCCCGTAATCTGTAGTTTCATACAGTGTGTTACCACAATCTTGTGAAATGGTCTATATTTTCTCCAAAATTGTCTTTTCAAATGCTTAGTCAATTTAGGAACTTACACTGAACTGATCAAGTAATTCAGACAAAACTACCAATTTAGTAACTTCAGAAGCAAACATCACTGAAATGTTTTTCATGACTGGTAAATAAAAGTCAATGACTTGTAAGTAAAAGGAATAGCAAAATGAGCTTCCAAGAAAGGATACGCTCATCATTTTTTTCCTCTTTCTTGTCTATCAAACAAAGCAAGATTAATATAAGTTATTCCCCAGAGACAGTCATCTGCCCTTGAACCACAGCAGATCCACATTAATGCCCTCAGGAATCAGGGCTCCACGGGGGTGACCTAGCTGTCTGCATATACCCTCTTTTTCATATACACTTTGTTCTCATATAAAAGCTATTATAATGCAAGCATGCAAGTTATAACAGAATAAGTTGATAATTCAAAAATAAAGTGAATTCCAAGAAAGAGCAAGCAGGACCTAGGATGTTAAGTACATTCTTGTGAAGTTAATTCCAGTTCACCTGTATTTGCTTTCCTTTTTGCTTTTTATCTTACCCTCTAGATTCTCTTACTGTTTACTATTGACAATGGACACCAATAGGCTTCCACGGAAGTATGCTCTTCCATACATGATGTGAAATCAGTTCAAAGAAATTTAGCTTGTGTACGAACAGGGTGTGGGGGGGAGGAAGAGAGGGAGAGAGGGAGAGAGAGAGAAAGAGAGAGGGAGAGAGAGAGGGAGGGAGAGAGATTGATTGAGAATCTTTTAGCAGGCTCCACACTCAGTATAGCCCCAATGAGGGGTCTGATCTCATGACCCTGAGGTCATGACCTGAGCCAAAATCAAGAGTAGAGGCTCAACCAACTGAGCCACCAGGTGCCCCTAGCTCAAAGAAAATTTAAACGTAGCCATTGAAAGAAAATAGAAATGGTATATCCTAAAAGAATCTCATGTAAGTGGACTAAAATTGTGTACATCTGGCAAGAGTCTGACAATACTTGTGTTTGGTTGAGAGAGTTGAAAAAGAAGGAAATATTAAAAGACTTTTCTTATTTCCCTTTTCATATCAGCTGCCAAGAAGTAAACCCAGAGCTTTGTGGATCTGAGTCTATGTGATAAACCGCACAGATATACATTACACATGAATAACATTTCCTTCTCCTTTATCTTAGTTTTCAACTTCAACTTATATTTTCCTTTTGCACAATTCTCTATTTTTTTCTGATTACTGTTTTTGTTGTTATTTTAGAGACCAATGTAAACACATATCTACTAGATAATACAGTATCTAAGTTACATGACTGGGTCTATGCAGTGTAAACTGCATATTTACACAAAAGAGAGTAAGCTTTAAAGTACCCAAATTAACAGGATATATACAAATGATTTATCCTAACATGTCTAGAACTTGAGTGCTCAAACAGTATATGTTGAAGAAATTAATTGGAATTTATTTTTTTATTCTTCCAATTACGTATCATGCATGCATTTCATAACAGGCCTGAGACAGAACACTGCTCCTCCTTATGGGGAGGTGGAGAGGAGAATAACATCAAATCTTTCAAACCTTTGAAACCTCCCATTTCAAAAACAAATCTCACATACTCTAAAGAAAACTAAAGGTAAAAATTACCATGACCTAAATGGAGGATCTTTACAAGGGATTAAATGGTGATATGACAAACCAGATTCTTTTTGTCCCTGCATTTCTAAACATAGAAAACAGAAATTCCTTTAGAAAAGAAACACTATTCAGTATCTTTATCAACTAATCATAGGACTTATTAAGAACACACTGCCTATCAGATGATTGGCTCTATCTCAAAACACATTTACTGAATTAAAATACCAAAAATACACATTGAATATTTTTATATTACAGCTAAGTCACTGGAAAAGACCAAACAGAAAAAGAACACCTCCTTTACTTCTCATCAGGTTAAAATTTGAAATGCCAGTGTGTACCACTGGGAACACATGATGCTGAGTGCATTGCCAGGGCTACCACCGAATGTCCCAGAAAGGATAACCATCAAAGAGGGTTTAGGAAGAGAGGAAGTCACAGCTTATGTTTATCTGTAACTTTCACACATATATAGAAATAGATATAGTATGAAAATAAATGCCAAGAATGATATGAAAATAAAAAGCCAAGGGAGGGGTGTCTGGTGGCTCAGTCGGTTAAGCGTCCAACTTCGGCTCAGGTCATGATCTCGTGGTCTGTGGGTTCAAGCCCCATGTCAGGCTCTGTGCTGACAGCTCGGAACCTGGAGCCTGCTTAGATTCTGTGTCTCCCTCTCTTTCTGCCCCTCCCTGGCTTGTGCTCTGACTTACTCTCTCTCAAAATAAACATTTAAAAAAAATGTTTTTTAAAAGTCAAGGGAGAGAGAGGTTATACATTTACAGTCTTAGTCAGAATCTGAATATTCTCTTATCCCCTTTACCCAATCCACTTAGTATCTAACTGCCAGAAATCTAGAGATCAATCTGCCTTTAAAGTCCTCTCCTTCCTCTGCCGACCTACCTAAACGTACTCTGGTACCTCACAACTACAATCGTCTGCAGTAACCATTTGCCACACTTACCTTGTTCTCCCATCTGTAAAAAGTGTGACTTGTCTGTGCTTGACACAAATGAGTCTTCATCAGAAAAGATTAGGAATAAAATTTTTGAGAGCTGGTTGTTAGAGTCATTATTAAAAATTAAACTATAAAACGTACAGTTAAATAAAGTATATTACAAACAAAGATGACAAATACCCACAATACTTGGCTTCCCAAATATTTTACATTTCATCATTCACCCATGCTCCTTACGTACGCACTGCGCCGGCATCGTGGAATGTGCTACAATGCCTCACGGACCCCGCACCTAGCAACGCGACGCAACTAACTTGAAGCTGGCCACAGTGAGAGTATTTACACCATGGAAACGGACAAATGCCACAAAGCCACGTCTTTTTTTGGTCTCCAGAGATTCCATTGTGAAACACTGACCAGCACACCAGTAGTGAACCAGGCAAGTTCCCCATGCCCCTGGACTCACCGAAAGTATAAGGCAGGACAGGTCTACACAGCAAACATGGAACCAAGAATGACCTATCAGAGAAACTGTGACTTCAGCAGCGCTCTGAAGGAGAAGCTGAGGCTAACCAGCTGGACAACAAGAAGAGAGAAGATGCTTCACCACACGAGGAGAAAACAGGGTGCTTAGAGCTCAGCAAGCCTGCACCCAAACAAGAATCTCATCAAAGGGAGCTAGGTGCAGGGGCAAAAGAGATAAGGTTGAAAAGACAGACACAAAACACTTCTCACAAACCTTAACAAAACACAGGAACATTCTGAACTGTGTTAAAAAGTATCGAGAAGCTTTTGAAAGTCTTGAAGGCACTGGGGCAGAAGGGAGAGATGTGGACCTTTCTGCACGCTGAATAGACGGGAGGGCAGCCCAAGAGACAATGCAGACAGGTTGGCCGGGAGACGGGTCTATTAGCTCCACTCTTTCCTGACAGTATGGCACAATTAGCAATACCTTTGTGCGCATGCAGCACTAGAGTGGTTTTATTTATTTACCACTTAAATGCATGCTCAATGCCAGTAATATTAATATTACTACACAGAGACAAGAAATGATACATTTTAAATTATGAGATAATAAACTGAAAGTGTATGCAAAGCTCTACTATTCTGTTTCCACACTTTGATGATTCTGCATCTCGCCTGAGACACCACCAGTGATGCCAACCCTGTTACATGAAATGTAGACTGTAAGATCACCAGAATTTGGTAGAGACCATGGGAGCCAGAGCCATATACCACTCTCAGGGATGACCAAGTTTATGCTAAGACACACCAGACTAGGGAAACCTCTCCAAAACTCAGCAACCCAGGCCATGACCAAATTTCCTCAAACTGTACCTACTAAAGACATCACCACAGTTCATCAGGGGCCACACCATTTCATCAGGGACAAATATACATGTTAAGCTCATTAACTTAGGTGCCTTTTCTTCTTCACTACTTGAACAAAAAAACTAAGCAAACTAACAAACAAAATCTTAAAACACTGGCTACCAATGTCTGGATTCCTCTGAAGTGCTCCTACAAACACCAGCACAGTGGGAGGTCTGTGATCTGGCATCCCACTGAAGGCCAAGCAGAACTACCCATCAATGCTCTGACACCTCCCAAGTGACAACTCATCAAGTGCATGGCCATGCGTGCCCAAGGGAACATTCATCTTAGGGTTACTAAAATGTTATCAGAATCCAAGTAATGGAAAATTGGAATTGGCATGGAGAACGCATGTTGATTGATTAGTGCCCTTAAAAAGATTCATCTCTCTCCAGTTTGGGATAAATAAGGATAAAAGGCACAGCATGGGGAACAGAGTCAAGGCTATAATAACAGTGTTGTATGGGGACAGATGGCAGCTACACTTGTGGTGAGCACAGCATAATGTATACATGTTTCCAATCACTATGTTGGGCACCTGAAATTAATGTAACATTGTGCACCAACACTGTGTAACACTGTGTACTATATTTTAATTTAAAAAAAGGAAGCAACACATAAAAAAGTTAAAAACCTCAGGGAGGGCAAATTAGAAGAAGGTGGTCAAAAGGCCCAAATCTCCAATCATAACATAAATAAGTATGAGGCATGTAACATATGACACAATTACTATTGCTAAGCTATGGGCTATATGGGAAGGTTTGTAAGAGAGTAAATTCGAATAGTTTTCATCACAAAGAGAGAATTTTTCCTTTTTCCTTTTCTTCCTTCTTTACCTTTAATTACACCCATATGAGAAAAATAAATGTTAGCTAACCCTATCACGGTAATCATTCTGTAACCTATGGAAACCAAACCACCACACTGGACACCTTAAACTTACACTGAGAGGTGTGTCACTTATTTCTCAATAAACCTGGAGGGGAGAAATCAAAAGGAAAAAAATCTAAACTCCCAACTAATCAAGAGTAGATTCACTATACTTTCAGACATTACTGTGAATACCGAAATTGGACCAGGATGCTCTTGACGTTAACTTACTTTTAAGCTACCAGAATAAAAACAATATACCTAAACAGTGATTTCTAAATACCGTTTCCTATTAACAGGACAGGAATGCTTAAAGAATGGGTGTGTGGGTGGCTAAGGCAGTTGAGCATCTACCTCTTGATTTCGGGCCAGGTCACGATCTCACAGTTCATGAGAGCAAGCCCCACATTCGGCTCTGCGCGGACAGTGTGGAGCCTACTTAGGATTCTTGGTCTCTCTCTCTCTCTCTCTCT
>NC_043709.1:111222385-111339153 GCF_006229205.1 Suricata suricatta
TCTCTGTAGTCTTGTATATGTTTCAAATTTTCGATAATAAAAACCTTAGCAAAAGAGAAATCATCTTGCAAAATAGAAAATTATAAAGACAAGTAAGAAATAGGCAGCGTAACAATACTGAATAATAATAGTCTTTTTTTCTCAATTAGGGTTAAAATTTTTTGTAAAAAGGAAAGCTGACTAAAGTTACATATTCATTGAAATGATTTCCATAATATGTATTGTGCTACAGCCGAATGAATCTTTTTAAAAGACACTGCTGACTTCACAGAACATTCATTTGGAAGAGGTTCTGCTTCACTGAAAAGACTTAAGTCAATCCTCCTAAAATGCAGTTTCTCAAAAATTAAGTGATTTTTAAGATGCAACAAGAAATTACTGCAATTATTTTAACAACATGATTAGTGGGTCTACATGAGGCCTAAACCTTATTTAAACTAGGCATGTGTTAACTCTGAAAAGGCAAGTAATCTGATTTCTTAAACTTTTTGGAAAGATGAACCACATTTGAGCATAATCCAGTTACAGAGACAAAGTGACTGTATCATGCCCACATATACTTAGTAGATCTTTCCAAGGAACAGTGGAGTGCTACTTGGTAACTAACGGTGAAGAAATGTGAAAAATATTCTATTATTTCTATGTTTTGAAACTATGTTACTAGAAGATTCAAAAAAAAAGACAGTATTTACCAGTAAGATTAGCAGAGGAATAGACAAAATTTTCAAATGTGAGTAGCATAAAAATTAGAAGCTTGCAACCCACAGGAATTGAAAGGAAATTATAAAAAGCAGTCAGATGTACACAAAGAGACTTCACTATGTATGAGCTTCATCTGATTAAGAACTTTTTTAGAGTCTTTCTCTGTGTGTGTCACATGTGCAGTGTATTTCAAGTACAGATTGTATGAAAGATAAAGCAAGAAGGAAAAACTAGGTTAAAAAATCTAAAAAATATAGCACTTAATTTATTAGAAAAAAACCCTGTGTATTAATCATATAGAAATAAAGTCCCATTAGGTAAACAGTATCTTCATGTTATATAGTATTCTTCAATATTAATTCTTCAATATAAATATTTACTTTTTGAAGTTAAAAAAAGCCTATATCAAAACTGAGGTTTAAATCAATAAAAAGGTGTAATACTTGTGAATACACTAAAATAAATAAAGACAATCACTGCAACACGCACACGTTTTCCAGACAATTTTAGTACAGTACTGTAATGGCAGCCCCAACTCTTGCAGAAGAAAACAGATTACACACATCAACACTTTTCATTACCAATGATGGTGAAGCATCATTTACTGTACATGAGTAACGTAGAACCAAGGCCTATAATATCCACGTTCTAGAGACTAAAGCTATGCTGTAGTAGTTCCTTAATTTGTTAAGTTAAAAAATGTTAGGTTCAAAACTTTATTTCCCTCTCTCTCTCTCTCTCTATCTATCTATATATACTCTGTCTTTAAAATTGGTAAGGGAGAGGGGCGCCCAGGGGGCTCAGTTGGTTAAGCATCCGACTTTGGCTCAGGTCATGATCTTGTGGCCTGTGAGTTCAAGCTCGCATCGGGCTCTGTGCTGACAGCTCAGATTCTGTGTCTCCTCTCTCTCTCTCTCTCTCTGCCCCTCCCCCACTCACCCACTGTATCTCTTGCTCTCAAAAATAAGTAAAACATTAAAAACTTCTAATAAAATTAAAAAAAAAGAGAGGGTGGGCACCTACGTGGCTCTCAGTCAGTTTAGTATCCTGCTCAGGTCATGATCTCAGGGTTTGTGAGACTGAGCCCTGCGTGGGGCTCTGCACTGATACCATGGAGCCTATTTAGGATTCTCTCTCTCTCTCTCTGCCCCTCCCCTGCTCACATTCTCTCTCATAATAAATAAACTTAAAAAAACAAAATAAAGTTTGTAAGCGAAAATAACCACAACTATAAAATTGTCTATAGCTCACCCTAACTTCTCTCCTGAAGCAATCAAGCCTTATAGACCTTCACAAAAATGTAGCAATTTAGTTGGTCTTCATACTAAAGAAAGTGAATAAAGATAGATGATGTAAATATAAAGCAGAGAACATTTTAGCTGTGTTTTCAGTAGACATTTCTCCTAATTAAGGATCTTGATTTCCACGCTAATAAAGTACTGTACTGGCCACTAATCATGCATATCCAATAAATGTAGAAGTTATTTGTGATGTTTCCATATAAATTTACAATAATTGGAGAATGTACAAAAAATCACACATATCCAATAGATGTAGAGGTTATTTGTGAAGTTTCCATATAAATTTATAATCTTGGAGAATGTACAAAAGTTAAAAAATATATAAAAGTATATTCAGTAGAAAATATTATAAAACACTTCTTCAGCATAAAAAATATTTCTCATTTCTATTACAGGAATGTAAGCAACATTGTGAATAAAATTAAAAGACCAAGTATACATTTGAACTTGGATCTGTAAAAATTATATTCAAAGATATGAAAAGTCTTTCATCACATTAGATTTAGAACTTGTGGTGAATACATGGTCTACCTCTCCAAACCATCCGTGACTAAACTCCATGATTTACGTCCTCCTCTTGACACCACTGCCAGTCTCATGGGGCCGAGAGGAAAGGGGAGTGTATTTCTCAAATGCAAAACCATGGAGCCAGTTGCTGCATAGGGATGCAAATAAATATATGATTTTTTTTTTGCTTTATCACAATTTACAAGCTAGAGAAGTACACAGTAGCCACAAAAATAGCAAGATATAAAGAAACACAAAAACAGAAAAGGGTGGTAGATTTAAGAAAACTTAGTTCTTTAAAAGATTGATGAATACCCAAGAATCAATCAAAACAAGAAAACAAGGTGAAGTAATACCAAGAAAAAAAAAGGCTGTTAGGTAAATCTGCTCAAGAAGACTCATTAGAACCAGTCTTCAGTCACTTTAAAGCCTCTGTTCAAAACAGAATTATCACCAACTTCTAATATGTCTCAAGAACAGAACCTGATCTGGAAGTTAAAGTATGAAAATTATACCTAATATTTACAAGTATCATTAATGTCTGTAATAATCCTTGAAGTCATTCTTCAGATCCTTTAAGGAAGAGTCTAGAACATAACTAAAATAAACATCTATATAACTTTTAAGGCTTAAAAAAAATAAAACATGAGACAGGGAAGAGGTAATGCTTCAGCAGGTAAGAGAGAGTATATGGAAGACAATGACACTGCCCACTGTTTCCAGTATTCACAAATTATACATAACTTTTCTATTTGAAATTTCACACTTAAAGCGTAAGTCAATAATTCTAATGAAATATTATTTTAATTATGCAAAAGAGATATTAAGCAAATTTGTTACTACAGATTATTTTTATCAAGCAAAGAGAATAACATAACATTGGCTAGAGTTATTATTTTTATAAATATTGCTCCAATTGGCTTAACTAAATAAAAAATGGCCTCAAAAATACTTCTAACAAGGTGATTTGCCCCACTGTTCATTATTTTCCTTCCCTATGTACTTAAAGCTAAGGACCCACCATGGATGTTTTTAGCTCAGACGCTCATTGTTCATAACCAGAGTAACCTGATCAGGAAAGATAATGCTTTAATACTGAAACCAACGGAAGTAGCATTTTTTTCACACTACTCTATAACATTAAAGTGTATGCATGTTGTAGTAGGCAGAATAATGGCGGCCAAAGATGTCCACATCCTAATCTTGTTCCTTTACATGGCTAAAAGGGCCTTGTCTGTGTGATGAAGGTAAAGGCTTTGACATGAAGATATTATCATGCATTAGAGTCCTTAAAAATGGAAAAGAAGGGCAGAAGAAAATAAAGGGCGATATGACTGTAGAAGAAGTCAAAGAAATGCAGGATTGTTGATACTGAAGATTGTATAAGGGGTCACAAGCCAAAGGAAGCAGGCAGCTTCCAGATGCTGGAAAAATTCAAGAAATGGATTCTCCCCCTAGAGCCTCCAACAGGAGCACAGCCTGCCAACCCCTGGGTTTTCATTCAGCAAGATCGCCACAGCACCCTGACTTACAGTACTGTAATTAAGTTCGTGTTGCGTTAGACCACTAAATTTGTGGGAATTTGTTATAGCAGGAATAGAAAATAAATCCATATGTATAAACAATCACATATACACAGAATTACAAACACGCTGCTCTCCAAACATGGGAGAAGATAAATTATATATTAACTCCATTTAAGCTTAATATCCCAGAGGTGGCAAGTTTTAGATGAGGAAGAGAAATGAAGAAGGTGGTAACTTTTCTGGGTGAAGCAGAGACACAGAGAGCAGGCGCATACAAACCCCTGCCCACGTGGCTCTCCCTTACCCCCTTGGAGCAGATGTACGATCTCTCAAGCCTTACCCATACAGCACAAACCCACACTCAGAATTCAGTGCAGTTTTCTCATTCGATTCCCGATTCACCAGCAACTTTGTTTATGCCTCCCATTCCTAACCCCCTTATTCTGGTTACAAGAGAATGGCTATTATCAAATCTTGGGGTGTACTCATCTATTACTTATGCAAGCTGATCACCAGCTGGTTTTTGTTGTACTAAGCCATAAATCTTTGGGCTGTAACATCCCTGCCAAGCAGAGGAATACTCTTTTCCAACTCATTAACACAAGTTCTATATTTAAAATAAATACTTCTCAAGCTGCTTAAATAACAAATTAACTAATGGATTGGGCATGGCACAAACCACATTTTAATTAAATTGATGATAGGTTGAGGAAACCTAGTAGTTCTCTTTTGAAATGCCCTTTGGTTACCGCTTTTTTCATATTATGGTTGGTCTGAGGCTTCCTAGAACTCATCCCAATGCAATTTCCATCTTTAAACACAAAGATCATCTTTGTAAAATGATTTATTTTCCTGAAGTTACTCTTATACTCCTTCCATATTAAGTTCACTATCAGCTATGTATACACACATATATTCACGCAGACGTACACGTATCTTTTCTAATTATTGCCAGGACACCAGTCCATGAACAAGAAGACACTGCTGTATGATGTGGCGGAGGCAGAACTGCGGCACAGGCCACAAGCTAGTGTAACTGCCCACTGACCGTTTACTCTGTAAGAGAGAGCTGAAAATCATGGCTGATCTATCCCCAGGATAGACAGGAAATGCAGGGTGCAGAAACTGTTCTACAACTTTTGGAAAGAACATGAATGAAAAGGTGATCCATGCTGAGAACACACAGCAGGGCAGCCATGAAGGATAAGCAGGCCCATGGCGTGGACTCGTGAGACCAAGAAGGAGAAATGCTAGGTGAGGTAGTGGAAGCCTGACCCCCTTTGTTATGGAGTTCTGAAAACTCTAAATTTGTTTACGTGCAATCGAGTGCAAATATGAAGGAAATAATTAAAGAAAGCATCAAACATAAGACACGGAAAGTGCTGAATATAAAAGATCTCTTTGTGAGAGGTCACTATCAGTCCTTTCTCAAATTGTTCCCTGAGCACAAATGAGCCCACATGCACTTACACATCATGAGCCATACGACATTCACACACCAGAAGAACCAGGTTCTTCAAGAAGGAGAGAAACTATTTGCTGAAATGTAGGGAGTGAACTGATAAACGAAAACTAACATATTATTAATTTATGAATCAATATAAGTGAATGTAGTAAATACAAAATAACATCATGAATTAATACACCGATTTAGACTTAATATCTTTCTCTTTAGCACGTGGCCCGCACAGAGACTATTTACTACCTGTGCATTCCAAGAACAAATCAGAAGGGATTACAATATCACGGGTACATTTACCAAGCACCTTGTGCCTTTTTTTGTGGCTTCCTCACAGTCCTTCGATATGAGGGACTGACAAAATGCTTCTGAGATATGAAGCCCATCTCCAGCTGGTTACAGGAGTAAACACAACTGGGAGGCAAAGCCATTTCTGACATTAAAAGCAATGAAAAAATAAATAAGCAAACACAGTCTCAAGAAGTAAACAAGAGATCTATATCAAGTGCAGCAAGAAGAGAATAAAGGATTTTTATCTGCCAGGCTTTCACGCTGACAAAATCATCTACAATATGGGTCTCTCTGTGGCATGCACTAATAGAAAAAAGGACGTACATACCTAGATAGAATAGGAAAACGAAAAAGAAACCTTGCTTACAATCTAATCTTATCTAGTACAGTGTAGTATGTTCATACAATTATTTTCTCTGTGTATTACCACCTCTGATTGCCATTTGGAAATAGGCTTCCTTGCTTTTATTTAAACTACTTTCTTAACATATCCATAGCTATATTACCTCTACAAATTTTCAGGTGTCAGTAACTATTTCTGCAGCTTATAAACAGATCATACAACTGGGCAGATAAGGTATATTCCCATACAAAAACAAGGGTACAAGACCTCAGGGTCAAGTACAATATACTAGCCAAGGACAAAAAGAGAGGAGGAGGGAAGAAGTGTTCAGGCCATGGGGAAATCTTTGGGCGGGGGCAAGTCACTAAGAAGTGTTCTTCTCTCAGATTTCAGCAGGTTATGACAGATACAGAGAGCTTCATGCACAAGGGGTCCAGTTCCACAGGGTTTGGGTCTAATTTCAAAGGCAACTTCTAGTGGAGTCTATAACTTCCCCTCCTAAAGTGCCACAGGTCAAAGGTATGGAGGTCCGGTGTAGGCAGTACTGTGGACCCCCCACAGGCAAGCCTTTTCAGATAAAAACATGTTCAAGAATCACCTGCTAACTGTAGACTAAAAGTCTTCCTGATGACATGGAGAGAGGATTTCTAAAAAATAATACTTCTCTGCCTAAGGGACTAACAGTCATTAAGTGTAAAATATTGTATTCCACATGTGTTGAGATTTTTCAAAAAGTAATCACATAGATGTGGTTAAATAATGTAAGGAGCAAATGCTTAAAGATTTCCCAGAAATACTGATGCCAGACAGGAAGCTCAAAGATGCTTTGACTCTAAGTCAGGTGTTGGAGATGCTACAAAGAAACCAACAAAGGGGTCTTGAGGGAATATTAAGGATTCATACATTTTTGGCAGTAACTCAGCTTGTCTTGAACATGAAGCTCCAAGTCATGGCTATGCCACAAGCGCAGACAATGTTAGTTTACGTGAGACTAAGATTCCCAATGGATTTTTTTTAAATAGGGGAGGTGGACCTGGAAGTTCTTTAAGGGACTACTACAGTTCTACAACTATGAAAATCATTTTCAAATGTCCCTGACACAATACACTGTAATATACTGAGAATCTCAATGAGGGAGAAGCCAGGCACATGTCTAAATGTTCACATGCTCAACAGAAGGAAAGGATTCTTTAGTAAAGTAAGCAGATAATAAATGACACAGTACATTGAAAAGACCAAAGTTACTTTGGAGTGTGCCAACATAAAGACATCAGATGAAATGTTTCAGTCCAATGAGCAAGTGATCACTTATATTTTATTAGTGTATTTTAAAACCCACTATTACTTGTGTTCTGATGTGTGGAAAATATATTCTGTTCATTTTCTATAAATGAAGCATTTCACAAGTTTAAAAATAATTTTACAACCAAAATCACATGTTGATTACTGGTTATTTAATTGGAAAATGGAAGGATAAAATAGGCACCTTTGTGACACCAAATACCAACACAAAAAAAAAGATTTTATTTACGGTACTGAAATGTAGTCCTCTGGAATAAACAAGCTGGTTCGCAGACAGTGTGCTTGCTGAACTGCTGTCGCCTGACAGCCCATCTTATCTGCCAAATTGCTCATTAGGTTTGGCAATTTTCACCTGCGCCTCCAGTTTATATTTCAGCAGGGAATAAACATCAGCCTGCTTTTACCATCTTCTGCAGTGAGCTTCCAACACCCCTCAGAGCACGGTCCCCTCCCAGCTGCAGTCCTCCAAACACCCACCTTGTGTACCTACCATTATTTTTTAAATGTCACTTTGGCTCCCAGCTCTGGAAGCTAGCTTAGCTTAAATAAAGCAAAAAAATAATAGGAGAGAGAATATGCAAAATAAGCCCCACATTACAATACAAAGTGGGCTAACAAATAACTCACTTCTTTTTTTTAACACCAAAAAAGAACACATAATCTGAATTTCATTTTTAAAAATGCTCATTTCAGGGACTACTTCTGAGTGTGGCACAGGTGACAAGAGTGCAGTGAAGAGGGCTCCTCTTCCAATTGGTTCTGACCCATCCAACCTTTATTACGGGTCTGAAAGGAGACTACTCCAATTTATAAATAAACAATAGAGGTACCGTGGCAACCAGAACAAAGAGGGAGCCAGGAGCACCAGCAGCTCTCTGCCTGTGCCTGCTTCCCCTGATCCCTTCCAGTGAGCACTCTGACATTCAGAGGCAGATCAATACACAAAAAACACAAAGGAGATACTTTGTGGGCAAAAAGCAACAAAGATATAAAACAAAATGTCTGAAACCCCATAAAACAACTTCTGATGGAATACTGTTTTTCATTTTGCAGAAGTAAAATATTCACCACCAACCCTGCAATTAGCTAGAAAATTACAATAATTACAGCAATTTTGTATCCCATCTCCAATCCAATTAATAGATATATGACCTTGTCAACATGTAATAATCAGATTGCATCTACAACATAACTGGATGAGTTTTATATGCTGAATAGAACTCGCACAGTAAGAAGGTAATTATTTGAAATACCGAGAATACCATTTGTATGCTATGCTCCACTTCACAAGTTAAAAGGAAATACAATAGGAATATTATTTCTATTTTTCAATATATATTTAAATCAAATCCAGAAAAGAGTATTCTAATGCCAGTTCATGTTAAGAGAATGATCTCTAAACCAAAGATCTTGGCTCTCTTAGCAAGGCGAAATCAATGTGTATATAGTTGGGTAAGAAAAAAATTAAGAGATCAAGAAAGGGAAAGGGGTGCTAATTTTAGGACACAATACTTCTGTAACAATTACTAATGTCTCTTTAAGTTCTGAAAAATGGGAAACTAGTAATACCTTAGCAATTAACCAAACAGCACTACTTAAATAAAAATTTGCCAGTAATGGATAAAAACTTGAAAATTGGCATAGCTTAGGACACTCACAACATTTCTATGGCAATACCATGTCCAGAAATTTTACAATTATTACAGCAGGTGTAAGTTCCAAAGGAACCTTGAATCTTCAGTCTGAATCTTCCAGAGGAAATTAAAAATTTAGCATTCTGGGGTGAAAAGGAACTTGGCACGGTTTTAAGATTGGAGTTCCCTGGAATGTAATGTAAATTTTCTACAAAAAGACAAAAAGTCTTCAAGGAAGGGAAGGGAGGGGAGGGGAGGGAAGGAACTGAGCGGTCCAGGCACCTCTATAGGACATATATTCTTGATTAGGTCACACTACCTCTATTCAATACAGTCAGACTGGAATTGTTTTCTCTTAACCTCACAATTCTGTAACACAGGTTTAACTGTCTCTATTTTCAGTGTCCTCAAATCCAGGCTTAGAGAGACCTAATGTGCTACGGGCACACATTTCTTGTGCACATAAATCACTGAGTTCAAGTCTAGTAATTTTCTTCTCTTTTCCCTTCCCTTCCCTCAGCTGGTGGAGCACACGTGACTCTTAACCTCAGGGTTATGATTTTGAGCCTAACATTGGATAACAGAGATTACTTAAACATCTTTAAATATATATATATATATACACACAAACATAGATATTACATAAAATATGGATAAATATAGATATATAGATACAAAATACAGATAACTATATCTTTCTCCTATTCACTTGGGATCTATAACTTCTCAACCCTTTTAAACATCTGGAAGGTCTGCACTCAAGAGACATCATTATCATCACCACCACTGTACACTCTTCTGTGATCTAGCACTTACCACGTGCCCTGCTCTGTATTAGGACTTGAAAGACTTGATTTACTACTCACATCAGTCCAGAGGCAAGTACTTGCAGATTAAGGAATTGAGGCTGAGAGTGATTACTAATCTTGCCCAAATGCTCAAACTGCTGGGACATTGCCTGTAGTCTTTCTAAATCATGAATATACTACTCGATACTACTGCTTAGAAAGGAGCTTTTGCATAGGAAGCTCATGTTAAAAGCATAAAGTAAAACAGACTCCCACTCAAACTTATCAAAAGTCTGGTTGAGGAAAAAAAAAAAAAAAAAAAAAAAAAAACAAGACCACTTATGAAGGGTCTGGTATGTGGTTATCTCTAAATCGAAGTATGCTTGTGCTGAGAGGAGGCAATCACCCCAGAAATGCACGTACACCAAAGCTTCAGGGATCTGATGTCAAGATCTTGAAATTCCATTTGCATCTTTCCCTAAAATGGCTATTGTCCTTAAAGGGGTCAAGGTGAAATGCTGGCTCTTCCTACCCATTTCTCCCTTGTCAACAGCCCGAAGGGCTGAGACATCCAGAAGGCCTGAGGCCCAGGACCCACAGGGCCTTTAGAGACCCAAATGTTTCAATTTCCTCTAAAATCAGAAGGAAAGCCAAATGAACTTTTAGAATTTTTTTTAAATGTTTTCATTTTTCTCACATCATATGAAAATGATACTTTTAGAGACCATGAAAATTATGAAAGTTTGCATAACAGAAAAAATAAATACTGAAATATTTAAAGTTACATGAAATATAAAATTTATGATTGATAGGATTACAGTAGGAGGGGTCCATGAAAGTAAAGCACCAAGTCTAGGAAAGTCGTAATGATTCTCTGAGCAGCTTTTCTACTTCAAAGAATTAAAACACATGCACACATACACACACATTTAAAAAATAACAAAATAAAAAAATAAGCATCACTTATTCTGAATTTTACAATTGATGAGAAACATATACCATTGCACATACAAACTTCCAGGATGCTAAACTAAAGGACATTCTAATATAGTGGCCTTGATGCTGAGAAAGTAAATGACTCAGGGTAACAAATCCTGCCACCCAATCAATTTCTAGTTCATTCTTTTCAAAAAAAAAATGAAAGGAAGACCTGAGCCAGTTGTCTTTCCACTGACACATCAATAGAAATAACTTTTGATAAATAACTATTTATTGATATTTGGTGCTTAACCTGAGGAGAGGTAGCTGTAACAAACTATCTACGCACTTCTCACTTCTGTGAACAAAACTTCTCAGACAACAATTCCTTATTCTAGAAAAATTTAGTATTTTTCAACAATGAGTATACTAATTTTAAGATAATGCATCTATCTTTAAATATCCATAAAAATAACTTCTATAATCTGTGAGAGATGACAAATATCCATTTGGCCAGACTACGTAAAGCTGAAAGTCTAGGGGCGCCTGGGAGGCTCAGTCAGTTGAACGTCCAACACTTGATATCGGCTCAGGTCATGATCTCACAGCTCATGGGTTCAAGCCCCACATGGGGCTCTGCAAGAATCTGCTTGAGATTCTCTCTCCGACCCTTTCTCTGCCCTTTCCCTGCTCTTGTGCATTTTCTCTCTCTCTCTCTCAAAAATAAATAAATAAGTAGGTAAATAAACTTCAAAAAAATGAAAATCTAACCTACAGTCTGCATACACCTGCCTTATAAGTCACTCTGCTACCTGGAAATTGGTCTAAAATTAGACTACACTCTGCAGCAACCTGTTCAGGAAGCTGAGCAACAATCCATGTAACTGCCCCAAATAACCAGGACTTCATTAATAATGGACAACTTCCCCTAAATTTTGACTCTGCTTTCAACTTAGGAGCAACGTGAGAAATCCAAATATGTACTCTTAACCAATCACATAGGGTGCTCTGCTTCAGGGTAGCTCCCCCCCCACTCACAGCTTCTCTGTGCCAACAGCTTCCCGTCGGGGCACATCTAGAGCCTCCCCCTTGTTTTACGATAAAGCTCCTCTACGTCCCTCCTGCCGTGGGCGCCAGCGGTGGAGACTCCTGCTACAGCAGGCTCTGAAAGTTCGTTCTCATGTCAATGCTCTCATCTACTTCCACACTGATAACCAAAGTATTTTATACATTGCATATTTATGCTATGTTGATCAATTATGCACTAATAACAATCAGTAGTATATCTGCATTTTATAAAAAATTTAAGAGTTAAAATTTGGATGTATTTTCTTTCAGAGAAATGTGAAAAGATGATCAATAAAAGATATTTTAGACTAAAAATATATTGGGCTAAAACTCTGAGTTCCATTAAATGAAACAAAGTTGAAGAAAAACTGAAATTAAACTGTGAAAGTGTTAAAGTGCCTTATGTATGTGTTTCCTTAAAAAAGTACACACATTTATTAAGAATAATTATAAACATATACAAAAATAGAATAGTATACTGAATCCCCACAGAGCCACTCAGCTACCCAGTCCCTACTTTTCCAGCCTGCTTATTTTGAAGAAATATTCAGATCTATCATTTCCGATAACTTATTTCAGGATGTATTACAAAAAAAATAAAGACTTTTGGAAAATAATTTCAATAATATAGCACATATAAAAGGAAATAAATAATTCCTTAATATCGAATACTCAATCAGTGCTCAACTCACCAATTATTTTATGACTGGTATTCTTTTATTGTTACTATTTCATCTAAATCAGGAACATAACAAGATTCATACATTATGATTAGATATTATGTCTCTTAGGTGTCTATTAATCTGTGTTCCCGCTTCATCTCTTTCCCCTACTTTGCACTGACCTATTGAAGAACCTGAGTCATTTGTCTTAAATAGTTTCCCACAGTCTTGACTTGACTGATTGCATCCCTATGGTGTTAACATGTTTCTGGGTGTCTGGTATTTTCTAGAAAACTGGTAGTTGGATCTAGATGTTTGATCGGACTTAAGTTTAATTTCTTTTGTCAAGACTACTTCATAGTTTTCTATTCTTCCATTAGGAGGCACACAATACTTAGTTCATGCTCCTTAATTTATTATTATCTTTTTGGTAATTGATGGTGATAAATACACAGATCCATTATTTCATCAAGAATGGCAAATTAGTAATATTCTAATTCTATCATTACTTCTTTATTTATTGGCTATGATACTTCTATAAAAAGAAACTTCCCCTTCATCTACTAATTAGTTACCCAGTAATACCATTCATACAGGAAATCGGAGAGAGATACCTAATTATTTAATTCTTTTATCAGTTGTGCAAATAGTAAGTTGATTCACTAGTATCCTTTACCTTGCTTGTTTACTTATTTTTTAAATCTTTTAATGTTTGTTTATTTTTGAAAGACAGAGAGACAGAGCACAAACAGGGGAGGGGCAGAGAGAGAGGGAGACACAGAATTCTTAGCAGACTCCAGGCTCTGAGCTGTCAGCACAGAGCTCGATGTGGGGCTCAAACGCATAGACTGCAAAATCATGACCTGAGCAGAAGTCGGACACTTAACTGAGTGAGCCACCCAGGCACCCAATCTTTGCTCATTTACTTATCGTCATTATGAATTCATGAATACATTGCTATTTACTAACCTTATTAATGTTCTAATTGTCCCTCTTGGACCAGTGGGAACTTCCACATGACTCTTGGGCCCTGCTGACACAACTCTAGTAATCTTTCATAGTTTCGTTATTTTCTTATATGGCAGGATGACCCAGAGTCATCTCCTGCATTTCCTCCCTGAACCAGAATTCAGCCATTTCTCTATTCATCTCCAAAAGGACATTTTTGGTCCCATTTAATGGAAAATTCTATTACCAAAGTACAGTCTAGATATCAGGGAATGCTCAGTTATTGGAGTGGGGCATTAATTCTATATATTCAGCAAATACATATAGAATCTTCCCTTCTTTCCACCTTCTTTTTTTATTTAGTTTTTTTTGTGTGTGAAATGAAACATACCACAGATTCATTATATGTCCTGTTCAAGTGGAGAATCATAGGATTTTTAGGTATTCTACTCTAACTTATATCTGTAGTCCTCTTCTTCTATACTGTGAATCCCGAGTCCTCAATGGCACAAGGAATAGCAGAAGTAGCATATTATATTATAATTCTTCATTTGCTCCATCTCATAATATCCACCCAACTATCTAAGACTTACGACACCAATATTACCAACAACAAACTGCTGCAAGGTTCTTGTTTGTTTCATACTTTTTTGTTCCATCTTCCCTTGGTGGTACACATTACTAATATTTATAGTTGCCTGAAACGGTTACTCTTGGATGACTGAGCAACCAACTGGACATACAATTTATGTTTAGTTATGTCATATGATTTTTAAGAATTACTATTTACCTATTAATGTTGTTATTAAGAATGTTACTTTAAACATTAAAATTTGATTGTAATTACATAAAATATAACATGGCTTAAATTAAAATATACAAAATAAGAGGTTTTAAGTCAGTCTCACTTGTATTTCTTTTCATCTGTCTTACTCTCTCCGTTCCCTGAAGGTACCTATTCTTTATGGCTATCCGTTTTTATTTTATTTCTTCAACCTAAGAAAGTTTTATACAAATAGTCTTTCACTATGTGGTATATTTTATTTACTTTCTCATTTTATAAGACATATTTTTGGGGATTTAAGAAACTTTTTGATTTAGTTTTAATAACCATATTTGCACTAATATGCTTGTATAATACTGCCCATAATTCCCTCTAGTGATTACCTTCTATGAGCAGTATCATTATTAGCTGGTCATCATTTTTTTGTCCTTCAGTTTAAGGGTATTATTCAGAATACAGTTCAATACACTAAGCTCAAGAAAATTCTTCTCAGGTGTCAGTTTTACATTGTCATAGATAACTGCTATTGTGACCGTTAAGGACAAGATTCATTCATTTGGAGACTCTCTAGCTCAGCACTATTGACATTTTGGCCTGACAGATGATGTGGGCCACTGTCCAATGCCTTGTAGGATGTTTGGCAACATCTGTGGCCTTGATCAGATGCTCATTTCCTCCCCCCATCATTACCAGTTGTGACAACAGAAAGTATCTCTAAACATTGTCAGTTGTCCCTTGTAGGAAAATATTGCTCATAGCTAAGAACCACTGATTTAACTAACTCAAGTTTCTTGCTTTATACATATTAAAAGAAAAACTAGTGGCAACTTATTTTAAAAAAAGCATAAAAAAATCTGAAGATGAGAATTCTGTGTATCAAATCCACCTAAGCTTTATCTTAATTCTCAAAGTTCATATTCACTGTTTAACAGACAAAAAAAATTATATACATCAATTGTTCATGCAAAGAAGTAGAGGAATGAATTCATTCATAGCAAAACTTGGAAAATATAAGAAAGTTATCACTTTCTTCAAGGTAAGTGTTAGGAGTTTTTATCTGAAACCTTATATTAACCATGCCCCTAATTAAATTTGATTATACCCCAATTCAGCAAATTTCTACATATTGTTGGATTCTTTATTTCCATATTTGTAAATAAGGAAGACCACTAAACAGAAACTCCTTGTTGACAAGGATGAGACCTTATTAAATCACGTCTGAACTCTTCACCTATCACAATGCCCGCCCCATTATACTCCAACTCCTGTATTATGTTTGAATGAGTGATATTAACACAGTATGACCAATCATCCTAATAGATAGGGGACTCATGGGGCACCCGGGTGGCTCAGTCAGTTAAGCATCTGACTTCAGCTCAGGTCATGATCTCTTGGTGCATGGGTTCAAGCCCCACAAGATGCTCTGTGCTGACAGCACAGACCCTGGAGCCTGCTTCAGATTCTGTGTGTGTGTCTCTCTCTATGCCCTTCTGCTCATGCTCTGTTTCTCTCTCTCTCTTTTTCTCTCTCTCTCAAAAATAAACACTGAAAAGAACAGATAAGGGATTTGTATATAATCGATAACTTTTACGTATCCGTAAACCTTGTATTTAGTAGATGCTTACCATGCACTTACCTGGTGGCTGCCCAAACCATAAAATCTAAGTAAACTTAGCATATAAAATTCAGAACTGAAAAGTACTATTTACATATTCTCCCACTGATGGTTATATTTCAAATGGTTCAAATATAAGTTCCTTTACTCAATAAAGACAAGGAGAAGAGATATTTTGTGTTGAAAATAGCAGTTAAATTTTAACACACAGGACCAGCCAAATGTGGGTGGTGGTGTTTAAGAAATGTCGTTGAGTCCACAACAGTCAAAAGAGAAAACCTGATAGAAAGTATGCCTTTCAAAGTCTTCTTAAAGACAGCATTTACCTTTCCTCCAGCACGTTTTTAAGATGCAGCTACATTAAAGGCGCATCTTGCTTTATAAAATACATAAATAAAAAACTACAACAATAACACAATAAAAAGCCCTATATTTAATTATATACATTAGGGTGCAATTATCAACATTAAGACACTATTTTCCAAATATCAGGCACCTGAATATCTGTACTATTATTTAATTAAAATTTACTTTAATGTTTATTTATTGGGGGCTGGGGGAGGACAAGGAGAGCATGCACATGAGCGAGGGGGGCGGGGAGAGAGAGAGAGAGAGAGAGAGAGAGAGAGAGAGAGAGAGAGAGAGAGAGAATCCCAAGCAGGCTCAGTGCTGACAGTCTTAAAATTTACTTTAAATCACATTTAGGCAATCTACTTTTTATAAATGGATTTAGGGGCACCTGAGTGGCTCAATCGATTAAGCATCTGACTCTTGATTTCACCTCGGGTCATGATCTCATGGTTCCTGAGATCAAGCCCCATATAGGGCTCTGCACTTATAGCAGGGAATCTGCTTGGGATTCTCTCTCTGCCCCTTTCTCACTCACTCGCATCTACAGTCTCTCTAAATAAATAAATAAATAAATAAACAAACAAACAAACATACATTTAAAAAAATAAATGAGTTTATTCTAAACAGATAATCACGAAAACACGGACTTAATGAGCTGGTATGCAACAGAAAAAGTAAAGTAACTAGTGTGCCACTTACCTATTACTTTGCATACCATACCATACATGGTATATACTTCACATTTTTAACTTTGTTTAATGTTTTATTTATTTTTGAGAGAGAGAGAGAGAGAGAGAGAGAGAGAGAGACAGAGACAGAGACAGTGCGAGCAGGGGAGGGTCAGAGAGAAAGGGAGACACAGAATCCAAACACAGACTCCAGGCTCTGAGCAGTGAGCACAGAGCCCGACATGGGGCTTGCAGCCACGAATGCAAGATCATGACCTGAGCCAAAGCTGGACGCTCAACCGACTAAGCCATCCAGGCGCCCCTACCTTACATTTTGAAAAACATTGCCTGAGGCAAATCCAACAAGGTTTTTAAACTAGCATATTCATGTAGTAATCATGTTATTTCTACAAAATTAGTTTAAAATATGTTTGTACATGCATACAAACCTAAATTTTATACAAATAAACTATATATTCTAAATATTATCTAACTATATTCTACATAGGATTTTGTATATTGTATAGATATTATAATTATAACCTATTATACATGAAAATGTACTGAAGACTATCAGTAAAGTCACATAACACTTGAAAAACTGCAATGTTTCTATATAAATGTGATTAAAGATAATGATTTCTAACTTATAAATTTATTGAAAGGACCCTAACTGCTCAATTATAAGATTGGACAATTACAAACACTAAATTTATTTTTAGCAAAAGTTCTCCACTGTTCTGAGTGAATCTGCAGGACTGGCAGACAGAATTCTTCAGACAAGTATCCTAGATCTTGAGTACTCTATGTTCCCAGATTCCTAATATAAACTCATGAAGCTCTGTATTTTCTTTCCTTGGGAATGTGTTCTAATGTCCACTCTTCCAGATCTCTGAAGATAACTCTATCCCTACGGTCTCTTTGTCACCTGCTCTTTAGACAGAGTTCAAGTAATGGTTGTATCCAAGTCGATTATCAGTTAGAGATGCTATATTTTGATTCACTGCGAGGCCTCTACTTCCTATTTGATCTAGCATTCAGAAGAAATACATGGGAAAGAAAAATTCAGGTAACATAACTTTACAGTTATCCTTACTTACCTTTGGTTAGCAATTAAAAGTCTACCAGTCTAAAGTAAAGTAAGCCCAATGTATTAAAGCATGAAGAATCTTGCCTACCTCTCAAGCAAAAGACATTTGCCCAGGTCCTACACTTAATCAGTGTTTGATAAAAACAGATAATGAACTCCATTCGCAGGAGCATGGCTGGATAACAAGAGTTGGCATCCCTGCAAATTACGATGAAACATGCAGAGAAGAAAGCATTCGCTTACTTGCACGAAGGACTGAAGGTGTCACTTCAATCTCGCTTGTCGCTTGGTAAGGCTGAAAGGCAGAGACACTGCTGGTCCCAAGCTCACTGCCAAATACCTCTGGGCTCTGGGTGCCCGTAGAGCTGGCACTGGTGCCGTCACCTCCATGATGCGGATCTTGCTCATCAAACACTGCGACCAGCTAGAAATGAAAGGTAAATTTGCATTTATAAACAAAGGCATTTAAAATTGCGACCAAAAACTTAAACCACATGGGACATGGATCAATGGAGGAGAGATACTGATAGTTAAGCACCCAGGAATGTTATGTCTTAGAAAGCCAAACTTCAAAGAAACAGTCTTTCCCTGAGTTTTGACAGTTTACTTTTATATTTCTCAGTTGTGCATTTTGGATCCAAAATTCTATGGGAGAAAAATAATAAAATGGTTTTATATCACAGAATGTCAAGGGTGGATTTAAAGTTTTGTGTAAATGATATATTAAGTGGAAAAGAAAATGGATTTCTAAATGCAATGCATATATATGACATATAGTACTATATATATAGCAAAAAATTGAAGGTACCTTTCACTCAGTAGGAAAGTTTATTAAAAATTATACGTGTCTACCCATTTGTGCATAAGAATTATAGGAAGAATAAAAGAGAGAGTTATCGTCTAGAAGTTAGTAAGAACAGGGTTGAAAGAAAATGGGAACAATGAAGGAGGTAGGAGAGAAAAGAATTAAGTAATTTTGGAAAACTGTTTTCACTGTTTAATGTAAGGCTAGAGAAAAAAAGAACTGCCACATAAATTTGTTTCTCACAAGTACATGGCTTAGAAATTCTCACACTATTAAACATACACACACACACACACACACACCAGGAATGAATGCAAAAAAAAATTTTTTTGAATACTGAAAGTCAAAATTCTCACTGTCAGAAAGAGAAGATACGAATAAAGAAATAAACTCTGTGATATTAGACTAAAATTAGAGGCATCAATATAAACACATGGTTTTTGTAAACAGGCAGGTGGATAGCCAGGTAGGGATGGATGAATGTCAATGCATGTGTGGTTCCTAGCTCTGCCCACTGAGAGGTCCTAGAAGCGACCATACCCTGGAAGGAACACAAGTGCCTGAATCTTGGCCTCGGATACCATTTCCCAATAAATGAACAAGGGCTCCCTAGAAAAAAAGCTAATTCCAGGAGTGGGACAGGGAAAATGAATGATGGGCCTGGAACACCTTGGCAGTGCTAAAAAGTAAAGCAGTACTCAAAAGTGAAGGAGGCACATCAAAGGAAATCAGGTGTGGGGAGCCTGGGGGGCTTAAGCGGTTAAGCATCCTACTCTTAGTTTTGGCTCAGGTCTTCATCTCATGATTTCGTGAGTTTGAAACCTGCATCGGGCTCTGTGCTGACAGCATGGAGCCTGCTTAGGATTCTTTCTCTCTGCCTCTCCCCCACTCACACTATCTCTCTCTCAAAATAAATAAACAAACTTAAAAAGGGGGTGGGTGGGAATCAGTTGCCAACCAGAAAGAAGTCCTAATGGGCAAAGCTGAGACAACTTGTAAACAAGTAAGTAATGATACAACTAGATATTAGCCCAAAAACAAACTAAATATCTGTGAGTCCATGATGATATAAATAAGTCACAAAGTCATTAATGGTGGAAAATGGATAGCTTTTCCATGCCATAGCATTGCAATTAATAATTATAGCAGAAATGATGGAAAAATAGAAATCATCACCAAGCAATCTCCACAGCAATAATTGCTGCAGGCAAGATCACCAATGGAAGCTAAAATTATTGGGTGAGAATATGAGAAACAGGATATTTGTGGATCTCAAAGTAGCTCTGCACAAAATACTTTTTAATTAAAAGGAGAAAAATAGTATCTTTGCAGGGGAGAAACTCGCCAGAAACCACTTTACCAAGGTTAACATCATCAATAAGTCATATCACCCCCTGATAAAATGCACAGAGAAGGATATAAAATTACTTTTGTGGGATTCCTGCTGGAAATGTGTATCTGTGATCTAATCATCAGAAAACAAATAAATCTAAATCAAGGGACCTTCTATAAAATAACTCACACTCTTTAAAAATACTAAAGTCATCAAAGTAAATGAAAAGCTGATGAAATTTTGTAAATTGGAAGAGACAGAGTAGAAGTGAGAACTACATGCAGCGTGTGGTCCTTGCCTGGATCCTGGGCTAGAGGAAGGACATTAGCAGAAAAGTGACAAGGGGTGGTCAGTTGAGCATCCTACTTCGACTCCAGTCATGATCTCACAGTTTGTGAGTTCGATCCCCTCAATGGGCTTGCCACTGTCAGTGCAGAGCCTGCTTTCGATCTTCTGTTTCCCTCTCTCTCTCTCTGCCCCTCCCCTGCTCATGCTCTCTCTCAAAAATAAATAAAAAACACTAAAAAACATAAAAGTAATCATACATTTATATAAAAACAAAATGAGGGCTATAGACAATACTGACTCAATGTTGCTAGTTTCCTACCTTTGGTAATTGTCCTACAGTTACACCCATTTTTACACTAGAGGTGGACGAAGCATACATGGAAACAGTGTATACTATTTTTGCAACTGTTCTCAAATATAAAATTATGTCAAAATTACAATTTCATAATACAGCATTATAAAGTACCGTGAAAATTAAAATTCATTTTTTTTTTTTTTTTACCACTAAACAGTGGCAGCCCTTTCAAATCTCAAAGAGTAATGAAGTCTAAGGACCAGCACCTTCTTGCTCATTCACATTGCAATTCTGTGCTGGCAAACTAACCTTGGCATTCCCCCAAACACCCACTCCTTCTACCTCCAATTCAAGCTTTTCTTTCCAATGCGAATGTCCTGTCAGTTAAAGGATGGTAACAGGAATTTACAGACGATGAGAAATATTTGTCATTCCAATCCAATTTCCATGAGCATTTATATATCACCAATCAATTCATGAGACAAAAAAAAAAAAAAAAAAAAACCTCATGAGGTCACAGAGACATGTAGACAAACAGGAAGCTCAGAACCCTGCTGTGGCATCATATATAATAAGCTGATTAAACAACGTGGGGGGAGGTTAAGTGGTAAGAAGAAATTAAAGGAGGATGAATAGTTGCACCATTCAACCTTATAATAAGCAATATAAATGGGAAAAGAAATCCTTATCAGTTAACAAAAAATGGAAAGGTGTCTGTATGTCTACACTAAAGTTTCCCTATACAGAAATAAAATTAGCCTATTTATCTGATGTTGACTAGCAAGAATCTCCCAGGATTAGTAACACACATTCTACTAGATCAGGGGTCAGTAAGCTTCTGAAAGATCCAGATAGTAAATATTTTTGGAGCTGTGCAATCCATGCAACCTCCCTCACAACTATTCGACTCTGCCTTTGTATCATAAAAACAGCCACTGGCAATACATAAACAAATGAGCATGGTTTAAATAAAATAGGTTTAAATAAAACTTTGTTTACAAAGCAGATGGTGGACGCAATTTGGCCCACAGGCCATAATCTGATAACCCTGCACTAGAATGCTCATCCATCCAGTCACATCCAATTTAAAATTTTCAATTTGGAAATAAAACTAAAAGTCAAGATACCTCAGTAACCCTGATAAACTAGAAATGTCCATTTCAAGCTCTTCACTTAGATTTTGAATTTCCATCCTTGATTTTAATATCATAAGACTTCTCACAAGGTGTATGGCTTAGTATGCAGTTTGAAGATATTAAGCTCTGACATTTGGTGTTTAATTGGAAGCAAATGAAATTCAAGTTTTGTTATTAACTTTTTACAATGGTGCGTTCTCTGAAGAATCAAGTCCTTTCTGCAAACTGAAAATGGAGATTGCAAATTACAAAGAACGAGTCTTTAAATGCCACACATGGAAGAACTTATACATGTATATTAGTTTCAATAATTATCTCCCGCATTTTTAGAAAATACAAGTATTATGAAATCTGGACTGTGTCATGAACAAATGCTGTTTGAATTTCAGTGGCAGAATCACAGTTGGTGATTTGCAATATGCCAATAACATACAACTTCCACAGCTTTCTTTTAAACCAAAATTTAAGTGCCAGGTGCAGACATGAAGTAATTTTGTGTTAAATTGAGAAGGGTATATAATTTTAGAAAAGCTACTCTACAAGAATGCATGTAGTAGCAAAGGAAAACGAGACATTCACAAAACATCACATATTAAAAATCTCTATCGTGCCCTTCAAAAAATTAAGGAAATGTCTGCTTTTAAATTTATGAAATATGACTCATACCCATAGTTTAACAGATGGAATCTTCGCTGCTGTCCGTGAAGTAGATCATTTTTCAAAGTTCATTTTTACTTTCAATAGTTTGGCTTAATCTCTCTTCTGATCTATTCATCAGTTGAGTCTCCATAAGAGTAAATGTGTTGACTTTAGGGTAACACCCACAGTTTAGGATAAACCCACATACAAATAAACTCCAAACTTGGCCATACATTCTTCACCTACCTCAGGACAAATTATTTTAATTCTCTGAAACATCAGAACGCTCCAAACTTTTTTTTTTTTTTTGAGAGACAGAGAGAGATAGCATGAGCAGGGGAGGGTCAGAGAGAGAGGGAGACACAGAATCCGAAACAGGCTCCAGGCTGTGAGCTAGCTGTCAGCACAGAGCCCGCTGCGGGGCTCGAACCCACGAACCATGAGATCATGACCTGAGCCGAAGCCGGACACTTAACCAACTGAGCCACCCAGGTGCCCCTCCAAACTGTTTTTAAAACAGCACCGGCAAGCACTTATTAAACCCTCTTTAATGTTAAGGTACAATTACGTGTTAAGAGTCCAGAATTGCATGTAACAAACTGGCTAAGAGGACAGGATTCATAATCAAAGAGACCTCCATTCAAAACGAGCTCTGATCCTACTTCGTCAGTGGGTGTTGGTAAACCCACTGGCCTGAACCATCTCTAAGCCTTATAGTCCTCGTATTGAAAAAGAGAATGGTGGTTGTAGTAGACAGAATAATGCCCCTGGTTGCCCGTGCCCAACGTCCCAGAACCAGTGGATGTTAACCTTCTGTCGCAAAAGGGACTTTAAAATATGATTCAGGGTACCTCGGTGGCTCAGTTAAGTATCCAGGTCTTGATTTCAGCTCAGGTCATGTTCTCCTGGATTGAGGCCGTATTAGGATCTGTGCTGATGGCAAGAAGCCTGCCTGGGATTCTCTCTCTCCCTCTCTCTCTCTCTGTCCTTCCCCCAGTAGCGCTCTCATTCTCCCAAAATAAATAAACATTAAAATAAAAAGAATAAAATATGATTCATATTAAAGACCTTAAACTGGAGAGGTTGTCCTGGATTATCTTGGGAAGGTGGGAGGCATTTAATCACACAAATCTGGAAAAGTGGAAGCCCTTGCCCCGCTGTGGTCAGGGAGAGATGTGATAATGGTTAGGGATGTGCTAAACTGCTGGCTTTGAAAATGAACAAGGCAAGCCATGAGCTAAGGAAGGTAAGAAGCCTCTGGGAGGCAAAGAAATGGATTCTCTCCTGGGACCTCCGCAAAGGATCAGAGCTCTGTTCACACGTTGATTTTAGCCCAATGAGACTCATGTCAGGCTTCTACCCTACAGAACTGTGATTTGATCAATTTGTGATGTTTTAAGCCATGACTTTGAGATAATTGGTCACAGCAGCCAAAGGAAACTTCTACAGTGCCCTCGCCTATCCTCGGAGACATGTTATGAAAAATAAAGAGATAAGGCATGTCCACTGTCAGAACACAATAAGCAAACATTTACCATTAACTATGATTAAGTTACACTGTGTTGATTGATAAATACATACTTTTGTAAATTTAAGGATCAGTTTCAAGAGTCACTGAAGACTGAGGTCAAGATCTTCCACACACCAACAGTAAGAGGGAAAACATCCACACATACCAAAAAAACAAAAAACAAACAAAAAACAAGAAAAGGAAAGGAGAATCCTTGCGAGACAAATTCAACATCACAACATCACAATAACCACAAAATACAGGTCTTTTGCAAGTGCCCTGCATCCTCCCCTCAACGACTCATACAAAAATGGAGCCACTTTTAGATTTCACTCCACAGAAAAGAAACCTGAGACTCAGAATAATATGACCAGAATTTAACTATAAATAAGTACAGAATGAATCTGAGAATTAGAAATCAAATCTATCCAACTTTAAAGATCCTTTTTTCTCACAAACCTCCTGCCCCTGGAACGTCTAACATATTGACAGCACACCCATTGGGAAGCTGCAGACTCAGATCGCCCAAGAGTCCTTGAAGAGGATTCTGTTCATTCTTGATTAACCAAAGGTAATAACCCAACTTACCAAATTAACATAATTTTGATGCCACTACCTAAAACTGTCTGAATGTATCTGAAGGAAAGCAAGATAATTTTAAACAATTCCATGCTGGTGATATCATCACTCAGTTTTAATCAGACAAGCTTTTTAAAAGAATCAAAAGATCTTACAGATTCTGTCTTCCTACAGGAAAATGGCAGGTGACTTATGCCAAGTAGTGTCTACATGAGGTCTCAAAACCCTTTGGTTCAGACCCCACACAGCCTCAGAAGCCATTTCACTGACAAGGCCTTTGAATTATCTCTCCTTCTGCCTCTGCTGATTTCTTTCACATACAGGCTGAACACACCCAGAGGAAGTTGATTGTGATTGGTCTCACAAATGTCCTTTGTATACTCAACATTAATACAACAATAACACACCAAACTATTTGGCTTTGAAATAAAGACTTATAATTCTTCAGAAAGGCATCACATTTTTAGCCCTGGAGAAAATCCAAACCATGTGGAAAAATACTAAAACCAAAATGAACTTGAAGAGGTCTCTAAGACTCTCTCTTCACCTATGGAACATGAGTGGCCTCAATGAGTAAGCCAGACTCCATGGAATCCTTTGGTTTATAGTATCAAACAAAATCAGTGGGGTACTTGGGTGGCCCAGTCAGTTAACCATCAGACGCTTGATTTCAGCTCAGGTCATGACTTGATTTCAGCTTAGGTCATGATCTCACTACCATGAGACAGAGCCCTGCCTTGAGGTCTGCACAGGGCATGGAGCGTGCTCAAGATTCTCTCTCTCCCTCTCCCTCGCTCTCTCTCTCCCTCTGTCTCTCTTAAAAAAAAAATTAGCAAGAAATACAAAAGAGGAGATGCACTTGATTGTGCCTCTGGTGGGGAGCTATCCATGTTTCCCCACGTTTTTCAATATTCTTCCTGACACAGTACTATGGTGATGAGGACGATGCCCCAAAATACTGAAGTAACACATACCTCTGAGCAACGGCAGGGAGATTTCATGGACAAATCCAGCTAAAATAATAAATGTAACAGCAAGAAAACACAGGGCCACCTGGGTGGCTCAGTTGATTAAGTGTTCAACTTCGGCTCAGATCATGATCTTGAGGTTTGTGAGTTCAAGCCCCGCATTAACCTCTGGACTGACAGCTCCGAGCCTGGAGCCTGCTTCCAATTCTGTGCCTCCCCCTCTCTCTGCCTCTCCCACACTCATTTCTGTCTCTGTCTCTCAATAATAAATAAATGTGAAAAAAAATTTTAAGAGAAAGAAAATGCAGTGCAAATGTCAGAGTTATAGCACAGTTCAATAAATTTCTAAAAATTAATAATAAAAATTGAGTGATTAAAGACACATGTATTTTCTGACTGAAGCAATACTATCCCAAAATATACCATTCTAAGCTCTCATATTCCAAAAATGATTTTTCTTTCCTGCAGGTTAACCTGTGAAGCTCTATAATTAGGATCACACATGTCAATAACTCCACTTTCCCCACCCCTTTTTACTTAGGGATGTACTTCTTAAAACATGGTAAAAGTAGACCAAGTACTTGGGTTCCTGAATTCCCCTTTATCCATCTCCTTAAAAATGAAAACAAACAAAAAACCTTCATTTACAACAGTTGTTTCCAATAAAGCACACTTAATAACCTACAGCACATATATAAAAGAAAAACTGATACTAGCATGATTATACAGATTAGCATTGTGTGTAATCTACATATTAGAAGGGAATCTACTGAAATAACATCTAATAGTGCCATTTCAAACAATATATCATGTAGAGGAGGGCAACCCATTCCCACTGCTACCTGAACAACCAAGGAGACTAACACCATCACACACCCCTACCTGTCAATGCTCAAAGGTTATCTGCCCCCACAAGACCTAAGAGCATCCTTTAAGAAAGTCACAGATACCTAAAAAGGGATTATGCTTCCTCTGGAAATCACAGTGAAACATATTCAGCTATGATACTCCCCAGCTTACATTTCAGAGCTGGGATTTAATTCTGCTGTCCCTCAGGATGATACACTCTATCACCCACTGAGCCTTCAGACTAATTAAATTCCCAATTTAAGAGTAATGTTCAACTAATAGCCTTGAGTATGTCAACCAAAACCCATAATGAAAATATGTAAATGCTGTAGCCATAAGCTCGCTGACCCACTTGTCACATATAATGTAAACCCCTCTCCCTCCCACCCCATCACCAAGCGCCACTACTCCGTTTGTACCCGTCCATGAAGTTACTACATTACACTACTGTTTAAGTGTTAATAAAAAGTAAGATTGCACAGTAAGATAGAAGAAAATAATTCTGAAATTGGCCGATTACATATAAATAGGTTGACTCCAAATTGGAGGTGGTGGCATTTGTTGTGACTTTATCATGAACATATGCAGCTTTTGCTCAAAGGGACGATGGTATGAACCTCAGAATTAAATGTAATGATGTAATAACTAATTATGGGGGAAAAACTACTAAATCAATTTGTAAACTTTCTCATGACTGAACTTATTTTAATGACACAGAGACAATACTAAATCTTTAGTCATTCTCTGAGCCTTACTTGCTATCATGGTTCATTAAAAACTCATTTAAATAGAGCTACTGTTTTATTGGATGAGTAAGCAGAACAAGAGTAAAAGAATATATTTGAGCCAATGATGTTTTATAATAGTAGTAATACAAGCTATACCAATGAAAACTCACTACAGAAGAATCTCAAGTTCTCCACTGAAAAGCTTTAAATGTTATACTCACAAGATTAATTCTGTGCTTCATCAGCATTTCAAGAATAAAGTGTATTTTATCTGATGAGGGGGTGGGGGGGAGACCCAAAGGAATGCTAAAATGACATGTACATGCTAAAAGTCAGCCACTTTTCTTACTGGCTAAGCTAGGAATGGCAAAAAGCTAGGGGTCCTTGCCCCACACTGCACCATGAGAAGAGACCCCAAATCCACCCCAACTTCCAGCTCCACAGCTTGAGAGTTTAGGGGCTGCTCATCTCTGACGCCCTCCCCACCGTGCCCCTCTGCCAGCCTTCCAGCCCATATGGAAAGTAAGATGTGGAAGTAAGATTCAACAAGACGTGTTGATCTGTATGCATTTAATGCTTAACTGCTAATGTGTGTTACATATTGATTCAAAAACAGCTATTCAGGAATAATACTCAGGTACAGCTGCATTAATGAATAGGAAATGACAGACTTCCTCAAGAGTAATGTCTACTACAAATGCCATAATCTGGGATTTGGGGATCTAAATTTTTAAAAAATAATAAAGGTTTTATTAAACAAATTCAAATATCATGGAGGAAATGCAGCATAAGGAGACAAGCCAAAACCATACACACATAGCCTTTCAATGCCTTGCTCTAAACCTAATTAAAAGATACACTACCAAAACCTACAGCACCAATCATCAGGTTATGTGAGCTTTAATGAGCAAAATGATACTTCCAATGTTTGTCTCACAAATACATGCCATTGCCTCCTTCACTCCCAAGTCTATTGTGTGGAAGAAGCTTAGGAATTTCTTGAGCTCACACTGATGAGTTAATAAGGCATAAAGAATTAGAAAGCCACAGGAGAACACACCCAAGATTAGGTAAACAGGGCTAAGGCCCCCAGTATTGGACAAAGGTATAGGAATAGGAAATCTCAGGATGAAAACATCCAAGATTAGGTAAATAAGATTAGCTATTCAAGGGGGGCAGCACCCTCCAATTTAGTAAGATAGCAGAAAGCTGCTTTCACTGGAAAAAGGGATAAAAACAGGTAAACAGGGCTATAGACCACAGCAGGGCAAAGTTGTCCAGATGGAGCGAATTAGCAAAAGAAAGGTGCCATGTTGACCCTGAGGTAGCATGCTCTGTCTCTTGTCCCTTAGGCCAGGTTAGTAAACAGAGGTGGTGCCTCATGTCTTCTGTAAACAACCTTCCACCCAGCACCAGAATTTTGTTTCATATTGACTCAAACTCCTAACACTGCAAATCTTCAAAACCCCTTTTCTCCCTCTCCCATGAGTTAATGTTCATGGTTTCACGGTCTCTTTGTGCATGCCCATCACACTTGGAAGCCTTCTGATCCTAATAAAAACAAAAAGGGACCCTTACTCTGGGCTCTTGTCTCTTCCCAGACACTAGCCTTTCTCTCATTTCAATCCTGCATCTGTTTTCTTGCTGGACAAGACAGAATTCCAGACCCAGAGTCTACGACAGTCTATGTGACAATCCTCAACCCCCTCCCCGCCCCCACCAATTCCTAACGGATGAGACACCTAATGGATGAGAGGCTGCCAATGTGATTCCTCAGCCCAAAAACACAGCACCGTAATTCTTAAAAGGTAAAAGCCTAGGCCCTACTCTCTTGTGCATCTGGAATTCTTCCTCCGTTTGGTGAGTCCACCAAAGCATGGTTGAGCCCTTTGGTTAGAGAGGTGCCTTTTAGTTTCCCTCCTCAGCCAGCCAGGTACATTAAGCTAGGGCCTATTCCAGTGACCTGAAAACCTTGTCTCAATGTGCCCAAACCACTCCCAGTTCCTCCTTCCAGCATATAACTAGCAAAATACTCATGTTTACATCAGGGAAAAGGAGTCCTAAGGAAGCCTCCAGTATTACTGCATTCTCCTAGGAACTGTACCATCCAGCTCTGGGCCAGTCTGTTCCAGGTGCTTTCAGGCACACAGGAGCAATCAGCATAAGTCAGTCCTCCATCTCACAAAACTTACACAAGCACATATTTTCCCTAATCAACCCATCACTGCTTTTATTGTTGAACATATGACAAGTGACTCATCACTAAAATTTTTTGCCAGTCAAATCTTGTGAACTATATATACTACTTTATTTTTTTGGCAATCAGTAGTGGAAAACTTCCCATCTGAAAATAGAAATTTGAAGGATCACTTCCTTAGTTCTAAATTTTGCAAATCACGTTTAAAATTAAAAGCACAAGAAAAGAAAACTTAGCTGTAGCTCCAGTCAATCAGTCCTGGGAAGTAGTTAGGCAGAAAACATCTCAACACAGTGTTAGACCTAGAAGGACTCAGCAAAGGTAGGCAAGTCATCCTCTCTGGCATTTAAAGACAAGATAACATTTCCTACTCAAATAACTAGTCTTGTTTCCAAGGCAACTTACCATTTGTATAGGGAACTCACTGGGGAATTAGTAATCCCTTAACTGCTGACTTCAAGATTTGGACCAGACCCTCACTGAGGCCGGAGTTTCCATCTAAGAGCCTCATCATAAAAAGAGTTTAACTGCTGTAAAGGAAGAAAGGAATTCAGATGACTCTATTGAAGACTTTGGGGAGCATGGGGGTGTAGGGAGAAAAACAGTGTCCTAAGAAAAGCAAGCTAGAAGAAATAGGAGTCGCTGCTTAACAGTGATTTATTTTCCAATGAAGGTGCATAAAAACCCAGACTTCCATTCCCTCAAAGTTCTGAATGAAAGTTCAGTTTACACTGGTACATACTAAAAAGTCACTATTCATTCTGACAACCACAAGCGAATATTAGCAAAAGATCAAAGTTCAATAAATTTGTTTTGTAAAATATAACGTTAATGTGACATTACAAAATGCCTTTCAGTTTAATTTGCATGCAAAAAGGTAAGTGGGATTTTTAAATATCCACCCAGAGGCAGAGATGAAAAACTTCAAACATTTTCTGACTCCTTTTTTGCTACACTCATTATTTCAATACCTTCTACAAAGGAGAGATAAAGGTGTCCTTGACATTAGCCTAAATTATCTTCAGTATGCAACACAATGCTGATTAAATTAGGCTCATTTTAATGAGTTGGTTTTAATAAACCAACTGGCAGGTTTATTCAAAAAGTAACTAAATAATGAAATTCTTTATAACAACTCTTCATTAGTATAACCTGTTTTAGCAATGTTTTTCTTTTAAAGTGAACACAGAATAAATACTAATTGTATGTCAATCCCTTCTCCCTCGGATTTGACAGGCAAAAAAATAGCAAGTTAGACATCTTCCCCAGTTCACTCAGAGCTTTAATACTGACACTTAATGGAATTCTTTTGAGATCTAGTACCATCTAATGGACGCAGGTAACCAAGGCCAAAGAGCTTGGAAACCTTCATTTTTATGAAAACCTATTCCAAGGAAAGCCAAAGCCTCTGCTTTCCTTCTGCTAACTGCGCACACACAGAAACTGACCCCAAACGCGCTGGAACAGAGGAGGTGGAGTCCTGTGTAGGCTGCTGTTGACAGTGCTCTCCACTCCTTTCATTACCATGAGGTGCGAATTCTGAACTGGTTCCCCAAATCAGTAAGGCTCAGAGAGGTGATTCGCCAGGTCTATGATCCTGGGGAGTTTCTTTCACTGTTTGTGTGCTCACATGCGCTCACTGGGGAGGGTCAGAGAGAATGGGACAGAGAGAATCCCAAGCAGGCTCCACCCGGTCAGCACAGAGCTCCACACAGGGCCCCATCTCACAAACTGTGAGATAATGACCTGAGCCTAAATCAAGAAGGGGACATTTAACCAACTGAGCCACCCAGGAGCCCCAACCCGGGGCAGTTCGAACACTGTGGGTCTCAGCACTGATAAAGTTGTTGCATTATCTTATTTAATTCTGGCAAACTGCACAGAACAGTTCCTGCAAATAGCAAATACTCAAGAAATGTTAGCTACTGTTATTATTTGAGAGAGTTTCAACAGACTGAGGCTATCAACAGAGGAAGATGAAGGGCACGGGGCTTAAGTTATACTGTATGATTTGTAGGCTGAAAACTGGTGCATCCCTGCATGCACACCAGTTTAATTTGCATTCATTCTGCAAATTTCAAGGACTATGAGGAAAGGGTGAGAAGGTCCACAAAGCTCCTTGGTTCAACACTGCAGAAGTCACGAGGCAGGACTAACAGAAAGGCACTGGAGTGACAAGAGAAATAAAAGGTATAATTATTAAAATGCAGAATTGAGGGGCACCTGGGTGGCTCAGTCAGTTAAGCCTTCAACATCGGCTCAGGTCAGGACCTCACAGTTTGTGAGTTCGAGCCCTGCATCAGGCTCTGTGCTGACAGCTCAGAGCCTGGAGCCTGCTTATGAACTTGTGTGTGTCTCTCTCTGCTTCTGCCCCTCCCCTGCTCATGCTCTGTCTCTCCCTGTCTCTCAAAAATAATAAACAAAAACATTTTAAAAAATTTAATGCAGAATTAAGACTTACTTAAAAGGATTTGGTACATGGTAGGGCTGGTATTATGAAAGAGGGGCTCAATCTGAAATGTCTAGGTTTGTGGCTTGGGTGACTGGGCAGGGAGCAAGGACAAGAACAAATAAGTTTGGGATGAAAAATGATGCATGCACATGGACGTGAAACTATTCAAGTTCCAGCACCCAATCCCAGGAGACAACTGGAAACAGGAGTCTACGTGCCGAGGGGAATTCACAGCTCAGGAAATCTAAATGAGCACTATCAGCATGTAGGCGATTGCCAAAGCCATGAGGTTAGTTAAGGAGCAGAAGTCAGGACCAAAACCTGAACAAAGCTGAGACTGCGGGTTCCTCTCTCCTCCCTCCAACTCCACCTTTGAAGAAATTTGAGAAGAGCGGACAGAACAATAATGTAAGTAAACTGAAGGCAGCAAGCGTTCACAGAAACCGGGAGGGTGAAAGTACCAGGGAGTAGGACCCAGTACTGTCCAGACACTATCAAGGAGGGGTCTGAAGACATTCTCAGGAAGGTTAGGTCAAAACACACTTTCAACGAGTCTGACCTAAAGTTATTTCACAACCAGTACTAAAAATAATTTTAATAATAAGGAATAAATATTTTTAAATATGAACAAACAACTTTCACTCCACTAGCACTGTGAATAGACAAATATTTGTTCAAATAACACTGAGCAGATAAATTCATCTTTACAATAATAAGCTTGTCTTAACAGATGAGGATTCTGCAAGCAGTTCTTGATTTTCTTGTTAAAGGGTCCATTTCACTAATCTTTTGCTCCAGCCTAAAAGGTGCCCCAATAAACACATGGTGAGTTAATATCACGTATTCTATGTATTTTGCAATCCCTCTGAAAAGTGAAGGCATGTTAATACAAGTAGTAGCTAACGTACTACAAGCCCTCTGGGTATCATTCCGTGTCCTTCCCCCTTTGCTTATACCCAGAAAATCTAGCTCTTTTCACAGCCTACAGAAAGAGAGGAAGAGATTGTGGCCTGTACCTTAATTCAAGGAATGACACCAATTCCCCCTGCCAGAGTCCTTCTCCTTTTCAACACTCTATGATCCAGATGTTCTTATTCTCTGAAACCAAATACATGTTTGAAAGAAGCAGAGCCTAGAATCTCAGGAAACAGCAGATTAATGCAAAATAATGGCCAACTCCTGTTCTTGTAATTCCTGACCCCTCTGGCCACTGGGGTCTACCTGTCTTATGGTACCGCAACTGTCATTTCTGACTAAAGAACTTTGCACCTGCTCAGAAGGCTACCTGTTTCATTTACATTTATTCTTTCATACCCTGTGCCTTGTATATGCCAAGAATTGTGTGACACATAGGTCTGAGACCACTGTTACTTTAACAAAGCCAGGGACCTTCTCCACAGGAAGAAAACAAAATGCACGGAGGCACTGAATTCTGGATATATTATTAGCAGATTCACAACTTTCTGCTCTAAGATAATAAAAGAGTATTAAAAGCACATTTTCTGATAATCAGTTAAATAGCAACACACATTTCTTAAATTCTATTACATTACTCTGACACCACAAAGCTATAGATTAGCAGAGTATAAACCTCTTCTAAATATTCACGACTTCTCTTTATTTTTACCTTGCAGTATTCTAATTCATTTTTCTGCTGTCTTCCCATTTTACTATATAAATGTTCAAAGTTAAAACCTAGAAACAAGGAATCCCTCTACATCAATTAGATGAAAAATAAGAGTCATAACACAAAATTCCTGGCTATTAAAAAATGTGATTAGGAAAATGGCAGCAGCAATAGTAACTGAGTGATATTAATGGCAGTAGCTACCATATCTTACACTACTGTAAGGCCTTTTACCCATTATTTTATTTAATCCTCAAAAGACACAAAGTACAATTCTCATATTCATTTAATACCCAGGGAAACTGGGAATCCAGAGGGTTAAGTTAGTTGGCTGTGGTCTACCACCACTTCCAATAGTTCTACCCAGAATCACTACATGACACCATCTACCATACAGCTCCTGCCATGGCCAACAACCAGAGGGGTCAAGGATGGCCACATGGAGGAAAAGGAGCCACAAGTCTGCATGTAAATGAAGACCTAAAAGGTGAGTGACAAGAGACACAATCTGTGTGTCACTTTTCACATAAACTCAGCCTTCCTAAACACTGACATCCAACAGAATAACAAAATAGCCATTTGCAATGTTACCTTTCAGTACAAATGCTTAGCTTCAGAAGGCATTCAGCAGGCTGCCAGGAGATGGTAAACACCCCAATTTCCACCCAAATGCATGGGTGCATTTCAATTTCACCCATACCAGAGAAGTCAGTTTTTAGAGGATGATCTCCTTAGACAGGTGTTAGGGGGTATCAAATACAGAAGAGACCTGAATGCTGAGAGCCTACAGAAACAAGTCAGGGCAGGTGAACCGGAACAAAAGGGCTGAGGAGGGAACAAAGTGCAGCCCTCAGGGACAAGTGGCCTTTTTCAGCTAAAGAAAGCGAAGTGGCAGAAGAAAGCGAAGAGGATGGCATTTGAAGTCTGCAAGACATCGTTTCAAATCCAAGCTCTACCCCTAACTAGCCGGGCCAGTTACCTCTCTACGCCTCAGTGTCTCTTCACCTAGAAGATGGAGGTGATAGTGACGCCAACTTTGTGAAGCTGTGATAAAGCTCATGAGGCTCTTATGAGCAAACCTAGGCCTGTAGGTGTAACTGAGCAAGAGAACAGGCCCACAGCCAGTGAGCACTAGAGCGGTTGCTGCCGTCCTCACTGGGAGCCTCATCTTCTGTTTCTTCTGGAGACTAAGTGTATAACCAGGCAAGATACTCAGGGCTTCAAATAATATTAAATTCAATAAAACTCTATATGACTAGGTGCTTTAAAGTACATTCCTACATTTCTTCCCCATAGTTCTTGAGGAAGTCTAATGGCATGAGAAGAAACAGGTAAAGATGGGAGAATGAAAAAAGAAGAAAAACACTGAAACAAAACACAAAAAATGAGAAGGGCTGGGAAAGGGACTTCTCAGAGAACACGGTCTTCGCGCTCACCAGATCCAGAGCCTGCCAGACAGGGGGCACCACATCCTGTAACAGGCCTAAGAAATGGCTCTGAGCAGTCCATTTAATGGACAGCGTTTCCTCCTGTGTCTTACATGCCTTCAGGACAGCAACAAATATTAAAAAGGAGCAGTGCTAAAAAAAACAATTTTAAAAACTAATATCCAATTTGCAGTATCCTAAAAATATATTTAGGTTTTAAAATGCCAAATCTCAGCACACGTAACTCATTGTTCAATAGTTTGTTGGTATTGGCAAAAAAAAAAAAAAAAAAAAAAAAAAAAACCTCATTTACAGATACTAAACCTGCTGGGCAATCACCTTAACCAGTTTTAGGTACATGAATCATGTCAGTGGTTTGTAAGTGTTTAAAAACAAAATGACAATGAAAGTAGAGGGTATTCTGTAGACAAAAGGACAATGGAATGTTCCAAAAATACTCCATCCCTGGTTCTTCAAAACTCTTGCAGTTTGGTGCCAGTCACACCATTCAGTTCAACCTCTAGTTAAAACGTACATTTCCATAAATTAGAGCCGAAGAGTAGATCTTCAGGATAGCATAAAAACATTTAAAGTATTCAGAGAGTTTTTACTGCTCCCCACAAATATATAAATATATATCAAAAGGTTATTTAAATCACTGAGTGTTAGGTATTCAAATCTACAGAAACTCAAAAATGTACAAAACAAGAAAATCTGGAGAGAAGCAAAGGCTACATTAATAATCAGCCCCATAATCTATGGAAGGCATAATGGAGTGGAACAGTACTTCTTCCCAACACCAATATGTCTCCAACACCACAAACCTATGAAAGAGCCATGAGGAATAAAGACTAAGCTCATAGGATCATTAAGCATTCAATATTCTAAAGATATTATTAGAAAAACTATTGAAAGACATTATAAAGAAATATAGCACAGATCCATTATTTCCCATTGATCGTCACATTTCCTTGTATAAGGTCCTGAAAGCCTCCCATAATCTTTTAGAAGAGTGTCTACACCAGAAAACCAACCACCGCTGTTGAGTACTAAATTCTAGATCCCACAGTTCATGACTGAACCTTTGCAGTGACACCTTTGGTCCCTCTGGGAAGGCACAGTGGTTTCAGAACATCGCCCTGCTCTCCTCTGAGGAAGTTAACATAGTCAATACCTTGGACAGGAGACAGTAAATTTAAAACATAATGTGAATGACCAAAAGACTGAAGGAAAAAGTACGAGAGACCATGATGTAAAAAGTAAGAACAGTACCAGAAGAGCTACCGCAGGGAACTATAAGCCAAGACACCAGGTATTCACAGCCTGGAGGGCAGACTGATCCAGACTGTGAGCGCTGTGGGGTCCACATTCCTCATCAATAGTTTTATCTCTGAAACTGCAGAAAGTGCTGGAAAAGTCTTAATGATCCAGAAGCTGGAAACTGCTCAAACAATAAAAATCTCTCTCACACAAAAGACACCCCACAGACCATACTACTGAAGAGGCCTAATAGCAAATGCACAAAAGGCTATTGCTGAGACATTTAAAAACAGGTCTTACACATCCCTCCATACTAACCTAAAAGAGAGGGAAATAGAAGCTCAAAAACTGGGCAAATCAGTGTTTATTTTAAAACATAAATCTGATTAGACAATTAACAACAAAGTTGCCAGAAATAAATACAGACTTCAAGTAAACAAATCATTAATAGGCTGTTGCTTTTTCTTTGCAAAAAGAACATTATATATAAATTGCTGTCACCTAAAAACTGACCTGATTCAGTACTGTTAGAGAGTGAAATACACTTAGGAAAGTGGTAATTTATGAGGAAAAAAAGTCACTTCACAAACTGTGACATATTTCCAAGTGTAATAAATGAACAAAAAAGAATATTGCGTAACAAGATTGTGAAATCTTTAATACTTTTTTCATGCAGAAAGGCTGAAATAAACTTCTATATAATATTGTTAAAGTTAAATTCACTCAGTATCCCCTCATAAAAAGGCAATAATAATGGAAAATCCCTGAAATTAGTGATTCAGAGTTCCTGGTGTCAAATATTCCCAGTGGAACCTTAAAAACCGTAAGAGTCGGGAAATCTGTGTGCCCAGCATGTGTGGGGACTCCGGGAAGACTGGCTCAATGTCCCGTTCCCTAATGCGGCTTCATTTCCGGATGCTAGCACTAGCTGAAGTCCCTCACATGTATGCTCCCTGATAAACAAGACACAAGAGGTATGCAAAGAAACGGGCAATGACTGATTAGAACACACGTGAAGTACTGGAAAGAAAAGAAGCTTTGCAAAGATACAAACATCAATATCCAAAGTCCTGTGTGGAAATGCATTTCTACTGCTGGAAATCACTATTCAGAGGGAGCTGTCAGTTTCATTCCACTTCCCAGGGAATGAGCTCATAGGGCTGCACGTGAAAATTTGTGGCCTCTGTATCATCAGCGCATGGCAAGCTAGAGCAAACACGGGGTAAAAAGAGTAGCAATAGAAGGTTGTGTAGAAAAAGGAAGAGTCAGGATCTGCTAGGATGGAACACCAGGAGAGGTGCGGCCAAGAAGCTGAGCAGGAAGAATGAAGCACAGGACAAGTCTGTAAGGGGTGGGGTGGGAAAGGGAGCCACAGGGCAAGAAGCTTCTAGAAAGAAGAGCCAGTCACACAAATTCAGGGGTCATGTGCCTCTCCTGCAGTGCAGTCATGATCCAGTAGGATAACATGCTGGGTTTATTCTCTTTCATATGGAGGAAGCAAACACACAGGCTCTTCCAGACCTGAAACAACAAATCTTGATTTGCAAACAAATAATACAGCCTCACAATGCCTTAGCCACAATTCTAAAATCAGATTGCTCCAGAAACAAACCTTTTCTTCCTAAGTTTGTAAGAAAGTACCTTTGCTGGCAAAAGCTAACCTGAACTGATACAAAATCACTTATAGTATGTATTTACTCACATAGGTGAATATTCATATGTTTTCCTGCAGAAATATCAATGTTTTGATTATAGAGCTCTGCCTCAGACATCATGAAGTATTATGTATTATGATATATCTTTCATACTACTTTTCTAAAGTAAGAAACTCTGGGATTCTAAAATCTGGCCATAGGGATTTCAGGCAAGGTACTGTGGTACTCCCAGGGGTATGCTGGAGTGGTCTGGCTCTCAAGAACTGATCGTTAAATTTTCAGGAACTCTGCACGTGCACTGTTAGCAGAGTCATGATTAAAAATTAAACTGTACAAATTTACAATGAAATGAACCAAAGTCAAAGGGAGTAAATACTTAAAACTCACCACTTCTTAATTACTCTCTTTTATCTCATGTGTATTGTCTGAAAGTAATTTATGTCCATTACTTCTGCACAGGAGAAATACTCTAGAATCATAAATGACTGTGTTTCCCAACTCCACACTCGGTGACATCGCACTGGCTTCTCGAGCCAGTATGTGGCAGAGTGCTCACGCTACAGAAATTGGCAAACACTACATTAGCAGTGGGTTGCTAAGCATTTGCAAATCCATCAGTGCTGGAAGCTCTCTTAAATCTATGAAGACAAAGATGAATCCATGACTACCCTGAGCTTCTTACGTTTAGAAATGTACAAATAGATCAATAGAGGTCAAAATTTGGGAGCCAGAGTCCACGGAGCAGAAACTTCAAGATCCACAGCACCCCCTTCCTGCTGTTAGGTCTGCCATTAGGAGACAAGCCGTACAGGAAGGCTTCCTCATGCTGCTCTTCTACCCCAGTCCCAGCACGTTATTTCAGAAGTTAACCTCCCAACCTCTAGCATGCACTTGAGCAGGCACTGTTCTCCATTTTGTTCAACGCTACATCCCAAGGGCCTAGCCCAGTGCCTTGTACACAGTCGGTACAGAGTAAATATTTACTGAAGGAAGGAAGGAATTTTCCAAAGCACCATGTGGTTCTAGATACACTATATTTCAGTCCCATAAGGTAAGAGACCATCTGTTAAACCACTTCTAGTATAAGAATTCATTGAACGGGGGCGAGGAGTAGGAGGTGGCGATAGGTGAGGATGAGAACTCCATTATATTCATAACGACAGAGGTATATAATATTTCCTTTATTTTCTGGCTTAAATGAGTTTTTTGATTGAGTCTGAAATCTATTATTTGCAATATTATTTCTATGAAAAAATAACAACGTTCCAAATAATTTATTTTAAAATGAAGTTTTAGAGCACAAACTCATTCCTAAGTTGGAGACATCAACCCTGTGTTTACAGTCACCATAGCAACTTTTCCTCAAGCTCTCAGAACCTTAATTTTAAATAGAGGTAAAATCTTAAGGGGGGGGGGGAATCCAAAGACGCTACCATTCAAAACAATTAATCAAAAAATTCCATAAATACATATTCAAAATAAAACAGAAAATGCAGAAGCTGATTTTTCAGGAGAAATGCTTCTTTTCTAATCTTAACACATTATTTATAAGGCACTTGGAAGACTTATTTATTGCCTAAAAGAAACCTTCATCCTGCACATAACTGCAGTATAATTGATATTTCACACATGGTACTTGCATAGGAAATACAAATGCAAAGGGAAGGACTTCAACACTTAAGCACCTACCATTATAAATGCTTCCTTGAGAGAAATGAAAATTTAAATCTCTCGAATCTGTAGTATGAGGCTCAGACGGCTTCCACCCCAAAATCCAAGCTATATTCCTAAAGGGACAACAGAATTCTCTTGTTCTCTGAATCCTCTTCAGATGAATTCTACAATTACAGGAAACTTTCGATTTGAACCTTATACACACAGCTAAAGCCCAAGACAGCACAGCCCTGTTGTGTAGCCAGGACACCATGGGTCCCCTGAACAAAGTCAACTGGAAGTTTAGACCATACCACTGAGGATCCATGTGGCATGTCAACTGTCACATGACCGGATGAGGGCCACTCGGCAGCTCTGGTGCCTCAACCGCAGCTATTTGTCGGAATCGTCGCTGCATACGGCATCCAGAGGAAGCCCCATCCAAGCGTCCTCACCCTTAGTGTGCCTCACTTAAGAAAACCCACATAAATGAAAACAGCACGTCTTTATCCCAATATAGTTTTAAGTGACCACTAAATGCCAGAGGGACATACTCCAGCCAGAAAACTGTCCTATGTTTTTAAAACAAAATGGTATGGAATGAACAAAATGGAACAAAACAGAACAGAAAATATCAAGGTACATTTCAAGTGGTGAGGCTGTTCGAGTGTGTGTGTGTTCATGTACATGTGTGCACACATGCCTTTTCAGGTGTTCTCATGGGGCCACCAAGTCAAATGCATTTCTTATTACAGGGCAGTGATTTTCAACGTGAGGCAGTTTTGCCCCAGGAACATGAGCAATGCCTGGAGACAGTTCGGGTTGTCACACCTGATGCGGGGCGCTATTGACATCCAGTTGGCACATGTCAGGGAAACTGCTAGACATCCCATAATGCACGGGACAGTCTCACAAAACAAAGACCTATCCAGCCTCCTGTGCCATTGTGCCAACACTGAGAGACCCTGTTATAGGAGACAAAGTTTAAAGGCCACTAACTTACGGTATATTTCACCCTTTCAGACTGTTACTCCCATAAAAAAATATGAATGTATACATGCATTGTGTTAAATGGAGTCAGCTAATATTGAAAAAAGTAAATTAACAATCACCTCTCCATAGACAGAGTTACAACTTGGTGACAAATATTTTTTCTAAATATAAAAATGATGGATGTTCACTGCAGAAAACAGTGAAACTAAAAGAGAATAAAATATTTTGTGACAAATCTTTGAAAAGATAAGAGCTAAATAGGATAGTCTCATAATTTGTAAATCTTTTACTAGAAAATACAACTTTCTATGATCTGTACATCGTGAATAAAATGTTGTTGTTTGTCAGGGAACCTGGGTGGTTCAGTTGGTATAACATCTGACTCTTGATTTTGTCTCAGGTCACGACCCCAGGGCTGTGGGATGGAGCCCCACATCGGCTCTGCGCTGGGCATGGAGCCTGTTGAAGATTCTTCCTCTTCCTCTTCCTCTTCCTCTTTGTCTTTCTCTCTCTCCCCTCCCCCACCCTCCCTCTCTCCCTTTGCCTCCACTCTTCCCCAGCTTCTACTAGCTCTTCAAAAGTAAATAAATAATTTTGTTTTAAAAACATGTCACACGCTTTAAAAGTAAATTTAAAAAATTTAATTAAAAATTAAAAGAAAATTAAAATAAAAAAATAATAAATTTCACAACTTTTCATACCAGGACATTAATGATAAATGTTGTTCATACTGTCAGAAAACGCCAGAGATAGATGTTAGAGGTGATCTACAAAAGGTAGGAGTGGGCGCTTGAGTGGCTTGGACAGTTAGGCATCTGACTTCAGCTCAGGTCAGGATCTCACGGTTTGTGAGTTCGAGGACTGCATCAGGCTCTGTGCTGACAGCTCAGAGCCTGGAGCCTGCTTTGGATTCTGTGTCTTCCTCTCTTTCTGCCCCTCCCCTGCTCATGCTCTGTTTCTGTCTCAATAATAAATAAACATTAAAAATTTTTTTTAATATTTTTAAAAATCACAGACTGATAAATATTAGTCATTGTATTTAAGAGAATCCTAATTACATTCAAAAGAAAAGTTGCCTTGCTGTCACTAATGAGATTTCAGAGCATGTGAACTGTTTCAGCAGCAGCGGCTAGTATCCTAGGATGCATTATTTTTCATCATGTGCATTAAGAAGAAATTTTATCAGAAGACCAATTAATAGTCAATTTAATAGCTTTGTGGAAGGAGTACTAAATTAAGTGTGTCAACACCATGTACTCGGTGCCTGCCCCTGTCTCGCACTCATCAGGAAAATTACGAGAGTGACTCCATTCCCAGAGATGACGGCAGCTCACGGGCGGCTCACAACAACACTGGGTTGACAATTCCAGGGGTGCCATGCAAAGCTTCGTGCCTGCAGATCTCTCACAAGTATCACAGAAATCAACCAGGACTCTCGGCTTAATATTATTTAAAATTCTGTATTTTAAAATTCTGAAAACATACATAAATACATACATAAAATTCTGAAAACAAATCCATCCTCAAATGAACCTGATCCATTAGAAACACACACAGAGAATTCACATCAAAGGAAAACAACTTTTATTAAATAGCTTTCATTAAAATTAAGCCATTATTATATGCATATACTGAAATGCTATCAAACTCCTCAAAAATCTAGATCACTCCAGCCCTAAAATAACTAGTTAATTCCAGCTTTCAATTTCTGCAATAATCCAAAACAATTAAAATTTGACTACTTGGAGAAAATGAGACTAGGTGGTAAGTTTTTCCAAGAAATGATCTAAATGTTGTCCTTATAATTGGTTAAAAAAAAAAGGGGGGGTTATATATAAATTTCCTGGTTCCAGATAACATCTGCCCTTATGGTACCCTAACCCAGAGGCTCCCAAAGTGTGGTCCCTACTGGGAGCATCATCTCCTGGGGATTTGTGAGACACACAACTACTCAGACACAGCGCCAAACCCAGTAAGTCAGAAACTCTGAAGCTGAGGCCCAGAAATCTGTGTTTCTGCAAACTTTCCAGGCAAGTCTATCACAAACTCAGGTGTGAGGAACGTGCCCTAATCTGCTAGAGACAGTGAGACTGAAGACAAGAGCAGAGACTAACTGGAGGCTTTACTAAGACGTATTGTACTAATGAGCAAAACCCATGATTTATCTCATTTAACCCTTAGGGTAATATTATGATATATGGACAATTATTCTTGTTTACAGTGGAACACCACCGGCTTGCTGAGATTAAGTGACTAAACCAAAACTCTGAGAGGCAATGTAAAGCCGAAGTTTACTCTTAACCACTAATACTTGCCCACAGGCAAGGAGGGTTTCTCCCCCTCTCTGCCCTCCGAGGACTGAGTTCATCCACTCAGTAAATTAGACGAAATTTTTAGGAAATTAATAGGTTCTATCAGAATGTAATTTCAGTCTTCTATCACATGTGCTTCAAAACCCTACATGTGTTGATGCCATTCTGCTCAAAAACTAAGAGAGGCCGTTCACTTTAGAGGGCCATTCAGTGTCTCTTGCATCAGTTTAAATTTGTACTTAATTGCTTCACTGAAGAATAACTTACACATTGCCCACCTCACCACCCTTGCAATTTGATCACCTCTTCCTGAATCCAGGCAAAGTCTCCACAGCTGGTCTATCCCTAAACAAAATCCCAGTTTCCTCCATCTATAGGGACTAGTGTGGGAGACAGAACCTAACTCTGGGAGTACAGCTTCCACTGTAGCGCCCTCTCAGACCTCTGGGAACGAGCGATGTGAAGGCCCAAACACCACTTGTCAACACAGAAAAATACACGGGCAAGATGTCAGTAAGGATCTATCCACATGGACGATGAACAGAAAAATATTTATATGAGTCTATTAGAAAGTTAGCAAAATACTCTTAACTGTATACAGTAGGATCTACATTAAATAATCACTGTACATCCACCACACTTAAAACTTATATAACTATTAAATACATATCAATAGGCATGGAGAGAAAACCAAACAACATACACCAGAATATTAACATATTGTATTAAATATTTAGTATTGTAGAATCACAGGGGATATATTTTCTGTTTTATGCTGTTTTGTTTTTTACCTCCTTATAATATTAGCGAGTTTGTAAAGCAGAGGTATATTTATGATACATTTAAATTAGAAATTAATACAATCAATATATATTCTGTCTTTTTAGAAGCTAGAAAATTATCAGTATATATGTTAATATTAAAGTAATGAAAAGCGATCTTAAAGTTTGAATTAACAACTTATAATAACAGTCAAAATGTGGTACATTTTAATGAAACTCACTATTGTGAAACACTGAATATATTAGATGAATTCATTTCTGTACAAAGAGGAAAAATAAATACTTTGCAGATTATAGCAATTACCAGTACCCATCTCATCAACAAGTTTCAGGGTTCCCCTGGGAATAAATACATGGCTTTTATTTTCACTAGAATTAACTGAGCTGCTTTCCTCTTCTTTCATATTGTTTTAGATATTTAATTTATTCTTGCAGCTCAACACAATGAATGAATAATACATTAGAATTTAAGACCATCCTAGAAGGACCCCTGACAGCCAGATAAAACACAGTTATTACTGTCAGAACACAAATGAAATAATCTGAAAAGACAAAGAATTATTAGCCCACTGTCTTGTTTTCAAACACACAAAAGAAATAATTTTTTTAACTTTAAATTTACTCTAAAAAGTTATTTTAATTAAATTTAGTTATTCAACATTTGATAAGTTTCCTAGTCTAGAATGGCTAGTGGAACTTTCAAATTGTCATGCAAATTTATGCAATGTGTAACATCATTGAACAGTTCATTAAAAAGTTAGGGGGACATTCCTCCCGTTGTCCACCCGTTCAATTCAATGAACATTAGCAATTTTTAATAATTTTCAAGAGGAAATATATATAGAAACAAGACTACTTGTTCTGTTTAGTTTCTATATTTTCATACAACCATTTAAAAATAGAACAGTGGGGATTTCAAAGTCAGAGATACACAGCATTTTTTACCATATATTTTTAAGCATAAACAACATAAATAATCTGCCAGAATTATGCCACATCATTTCCCCCTTGGGAGGATTATAAATGTTACACATACCATATGTATTAAATAATTATGACTGGAGATAATCACAGCACACATAAAACATATGCATCACTGCCAAAAATTTGTCTAGAGATTTATTACATTGAGACATACAGCTTTTAAACTCTGTAAGGGAATTATATGTTTACCTCTTAATATTACACATAAATGATAACCACGATTGGGGGAGGGGCCAGTAAGCTCTTGGGTGAGTCTGCAATCAAATGCATTATGACTGAGAACTTTCTTCTGACAGTGCAATCTGACATCTATTGTTCAAGTGGAGACTCAACCTGGGTGGCTCAGTCGGTTAAGCCTCTGACTTCGGCTCAGGTCATGATCTCACATTCATGGGTTCGAGCCCCACATCTGGCTCTGTGCTGACAGCTAGCTCAGAGCCTGGAGCTGCTTCAGATTCTGTGTCTCCCTCTTTCTCTGTCCCTCCCCCTCTCATGCTCTGTCTCCCTCTGTCTCAAAAATAAATAAAACATTTTCTAAAAAAAATTAAGGGTGAGAAAAAACATACACTATGCAGACAGGAAAAAACATCTTGTAGGCAGTACCTATAAAATGGCTAAATAACCAGTAAATTTTGACCATCCGTTCTAGTAACTAATGAAAAATTAGCCTACATCAAATAAAAAAGTTCCCATGACTTCATAGATGTTGTGTACGTCTACAGATTCTGAAGCTAATGAGATGGTGACAGACAAGTTATACAAAAGGGTTGCCGTCCTCAGGCAACTCAATTTCTATTGATCGAGCACATCGTCTTTCCAATTGATGTTTTCGGCTATGTCAATTAACCAGCCTATACTTTAAAAACTTATTTGAAAGTAGTAACATTTATGAACCTTTGAAAGTCAATGTTAATACATCAAAACTCTTTAACTCTCTGAAGTTAGGTCATCTGAAGCAGTCAACAATCAACTACTATGAGAGGAATAATCCAGCTGTAGCCATTCTTGAAGCTTGCTTCGGTTAGGTCCAACTAATCTAACTACCCAAGCATTGGGCAGAAGCAGAAAAACCAAGCTGCAACCATCAGATAACTCACATCTCAACAGTTACAATGTTTAATGTTTTAGCTGCTAACCTCCAACAATAGAAACTTCAATCCAATATGTTTTTTCCATACATTCATTGGGATACCTTTCAAAATCCGGTACCTTGGAAATTACTCACAATAGTACCAATTCCCACATGAATTTACCCTCTGAATTAGGAGCTCTGCTCGCATGTGCTGAGAATTTGTGTCTCAGCTGAACTCACAGTTACCTCTGACTTGGAGTACTTGATAACAAAGTCTATTCTAAATAATTTGCTCCTCTTGAAGGTCTTAGATTTTATGATACATCCCACTAACGTTCAAAATAAATGAAAAACTCTCTAATCCACAGCCCCTGCCTTCACTTTACACAAGTAAGATCTCTGGTTTCAAGTCCTTAAAACAGTCCACGATACGAAGATAGAACTATACACGTTGGGAGGAGTTTTGTGTTGTTGTTATTGTGTAAGCTGGGTTTTTGCATTATGTCTAAAGCTAGCCCAAACTTGGAATCCACTGATGCAATTTTGCCTTTTCAGTACATTGGCTGCTATTTTAGCAATGAAATATTTATAATGCTTCCTAAAATACACTGAACTTAGCACTTGTTAGAGTTGTACTTAGAAGTCTTTGTTATTTTTTTATAATTGTCATCCTAGTGTCCTCAAATAGGAATACATTTCATTGAAATATTATAGACAGAAATTTTATTTAAAAAAGTGAAATCACTGCACATTCATCTTTCAATGGATAATGTTCTTCCACTCACTCCTCCTACAGATAAAAAAGTCTGCAGTACTCTGACCTCTCTATAACAAGGCTCTAGTGACAAAGACGACACAGAACAAGCATCTGAGCCAGGCGACACTTCTGCTTCCTCTGGGTGACCGTGCCCAGACAGTTCAACAAGGAAATACCATGCAACATTTAAGAGTGCACTCTGTCAACAAAAATCACACCATCTTCAATCAATGCTGCCAACGATCTAATAATACGGCAAGAATTTTTGCTGGACCCTCTCACAGTGAAGCCAACTTAGTAAAAAGAAAATCCCACAAGCTCTGTGAAATAAGCCTTGGTTCATCTGCTGACTCCTTAGAGAAGTACTTGAAGCACCTGTCTGTGCGGTGGCCAGATGCACTGACACACACCGAGGGAGACCCGTCCCTGCGTGTCACCATATGATACGCAGATCGCCGCTGAGACTCTCCATCTCAGTACTGGAGCTCACACCACATACCGAAACTCAATCTTTCCCTTAAAAAATACTTTACGGTGAAACATAAAAAATTTCAAGGAAATCACATCCACAGAGGCTTAAGAAAAAAAAAGTCCCTCCTCAGGGCTTATATATTTTACAATCACTCCATATTTGAAGATAATTAGGATATTTTTCCAATGCAGAAAAAAGAAATCTGTGTTGTGTTCTTTTAACTATAAGGTATTTGAAAATAAAACGGCAGGAGTACAATATTAAAATTTTTCACCTCAAAAACAATGTTTTTCATAAATAATCCACTCATTTTTACTTATTCACTAGTCTTAGAGACAACATGTCTGCACAGCTGCCGTCTCGAACATCAGGACAATGTACTGTATTACCCAGACCCTTCACTTAAGAACAAGAGCACTACTCGTGTATGTCAACTTGATACCATGAGGACTAGTACAATTCTCTCCCAATTATTGAGCTCTCCAGAGCCCCAGCTATGAAAATATGTCAGAACTGAATATCTTCTTCAAAATGCACACCAAAAAAAGGGCCCTAAATCAACTGGAGGTATATATATATATAAAGTCCCATATAAATTATGTAACACACATTGAAACTTCATAGTCCAGTATTTATAGGCAAGCCAAGTCTAGAAGTTTGCATAAACACACCTCAAATGAGGGTGAGAAATGTTCCCGTTCTGATGCACGCAGCTGACCAGTTTGGTTTTTCTGGGAAGGAGGTAGGATGACAGGAGACGTGGCACCAACATCAACAGACCCACCCTGGGAGCCATTTTTAACTAACTTAGCAACCAAACAACCAAAATATCTTAAAAGTGACACATACCCTACACAAATAATAATTTTCCAATCCGCTGAGTACATTCACTTACTCAAATACACACAGGTAACAGAATCTAACAGATTGGTTTAGTCTGAAAAAGGCTGGACTTCTGCCCCCACGTCTAGCCCTAGGCTTGAGGTATATCAAGAGAGCTGAGAAATTTGCCCCAGTTACAGCCACACAACCATTTTAAAGATAAATACCAGGGGCACAAGGGTGGCTTAGCCAGTTAAGCGTCTGACTCTTGGTTTTAGCTCACGCCATGGTCTCATGGTTTGTTGAGTCTGAGACCCATGCCAGGCTCTGCATAGCTGGCAGTGTGGAGCCTCCTTGGGATTCTCTCTCTCTCTCTCTCTCTCTCTCTCTCTCTCTCTCTGCCCCTCCCCCATTCATGCTGACTCTGTCTCTCTTAAAATAAATAAACAAGAAGGGAGGGAGGGAGGAAGCAAGGAAAAAAAATACTAAGGAGGCATATTGGAAGGGCCAATGAAGTAGACGTACCCAACCGCCCAGCTCTGGACCAACACCCTGACACCAAGCAAGAATTAGTCAAGACAGGAGGATCCATAACAGGTAAGGTGACTGCAGAAGCTTCTCCACAAATAAGCAAATATTATAGCTTTGGTTTTGGTCAAATAAGGATAATAGGTATCAGCAACATTAGCCATAAATGAGGAGAGAGGCCAAATCAGCCTGCTCCCAAAGGCCTTCCCAAGGCAAACAAAGGACACCATAGGCAGAAGGAACTGTGACCACATCAGAATTGTTTGATGTATTGGGGAGGGACAAAAATCTCTTAGAACAGCAGAGCAGCAATATAATTTTATTGTGGCCACAAACTTTGCCCCAAACTTTGCTCTTTTTTTCTTTTCTTTGGCCATGCTACAAAAAAGAACTGCTTAGGAAAGAAAGACCCCACATAACCATGCCATATTCAAACCTGTGTCGTGGGCACCAGGGTCTCTAAAAACACATATGATCACACTTCACTCCATGCTTCACAAAATAAATTTTAAAAAAAAATTCTCAAGAAAATTATCACTTAAATCTTAGTTTTCAGGAATCAAATATCTTAAGTATTATGTACAACTGACTAAGCTTTAAGACAGCTTTAGGAAACGGCCTGAGAATGCATTTTAAATGTCAAGATAACTATCGTTAGTAAACCCCCTGAAACTTTATATCACGATCCTTTCAAAGGACTCTTTGCCCTTAGATAAAGCAGCAAACACTCAAACACGCTATAAAGCAATGCTACACGATACGACGAAACAACTGCACTATGTGACTGCTCTTTAAAACAGACTTGTACACACGCTGGGTGAGATCCTGGCGAGAACTAAAGAGAAGGGTGGCAAATCATGACTAACCAACCTTTCCGCCCTTATCTGCCGCCTGGTTCAGAGCCGGGAAATGACAAACCACATGCTGCACTGGTGGCCACACAGGGTTCCTGGGTCCGAGCCACCGAAGGGGCATGCGACCGGGGAGCCCCCAGCTTCCTCTCCAGTCCACTGAATCTGAGTCCCCAGACTGGGGTTCCAAAGGAGCCATACAACAAAACGGCCTGGGGCCGTGATTCCCGGCCAGCTTTTACAGTCAGAGAAAATAAGGCCTTTGAAGGTCTTTGAACAACAACAGAACAATCGCAAAAATGGCATATTGGATAAATGAAACATCTCAAGTTAACTACAAAGAGATGAAGAAAGATAGACGGATGAGTGTAAAGGAGGCCTGGCTCCGTGGAACACGCTCCATGTGCCAGAATGCATGTTTTCCATTGAACATGCTAATGATAGCAAATTACCATGAAAGAAAATTTGGAAAGGAAAAAAAAGCACAGAACAATAAGCAAGAGACAGAAAAGCTTACATTAATCAAATATTTGCATTTTGGAAGAGAAGTCTTGTTTTTGTTTTTTTTTGTTAACCCCACTGGACCAAATGCGCTATATAGCACATCAACAGCCAATGTTTTGTTCAAAAGAGGAATAAGACCCTCACCATAACATTTATAATACTACAAAAGACTCTATCAAATTCTGGAAGACAGACCCAGGGGCTGGCATCCTGAGGCTCTAGTGAGGTAAATACTAAAACTGCCTACTGCTGTTTTATGTATTTTACTGTGAGACTATTGATGCATTTAATGCACAACTGCCAGCCATTCCAGGCCAGGATACAAAAACTTATTGTGGACGTGCTTTACGTTAACGCTGAGTCCAACAGTTTACCAACCACCAGCTATTCTAGTGCCAATTAGCACCTTAAAAATCATGTGTAAATATTTGAAAAACATGTTAGCAATTAAAGGGAGGAAATATTCCACATTACAATCAGGAAGAGGTTTCGGTTAAATACTAAAAGGTAACTACATTCTCAGAGAACCAAGTTTCACAAGACAACACAAAACGCTATATGCACTCTAAACCGAAAATACAACATGTAGCTCCTATTTAAAACTCAGTAAATGCCAATTATTATTTACTGCTTTCAAAGCTAATAGGTCCTCTAATTGAATATAAGAGGTTTTAAACTTTGTGCATCATTAACTTATACTCCATGTTAGTAATAAAGTGTTGACAATTGCTCTCAGTAAACTAAGAATGTGAACAATTCTAAACAAACACAGCCTAGGATATTTCCTTGTCCTAACTTTTTAACGTTTGCCTTTTCTAAACAACAGGAAAAGTTAAAGACTGTCCAGTTTGGCTTAAAGTTAAGCTTCTAAAAGGAAGAACATAAATGTCTCATAATTTAGAGACTGTGTTCTAAGCAGAATACTCCTAACAATTCAAAAAGAATTTTAATATACACTGAAAAACTTAATACACCAAGTTAGCAAGTTACAGTGAAGACCAATGACAATAGCTCTTCATTAGGTATCAGAATCTCACACTATTAAGGCCATTTTTTTTTTTAAATTATTGAGCTTTAAAACTGGAACAGGGGGTGCCTGGGTAGTTTAGTCAGTTAAGCGTCCGACTTCGGCTCTGGTCACGATCTCATGGTTCGTGAGTTTGAGCCCCGCATCAGGCTCTGTGCTGGTGGCTCAGAACCAGCCTGGAGCCTGCTTCAGATTCTGTGTCTCCCTCTCTCTCTGCCCCTCCCCTCCTCATCCTGTTTCTGTCTCAATAATAAATAAACATAAAAAAAAATTTTTAACTGGTTACAGAGGCTATTAATAGCAGGAGTTAATATAGTCTTATTAAAGCCACACCAACTGTTCAGAATGGGAAAAGTACCCAGAAGCATTCATTCACAGGGAAACTCTGGGAAACTAACAGTAAGATACTTAGATGGCATTGCGCAAAGGATTTGAGAATCTATTAATTGGTGGAAAATGGATAGTCTTTTAAGAATAGTGACTTGAACATTAGCTTTCATGACATGAATGATGTGGTCCCAAAAGAACAACAGTGCCACTATTCTACTTAAAGAAAATATTAGGAAGTTTTCGTTCTATTTTAAAATTTAATTAGAAGACAAAACCTTGTACTTTGCATGCATGGGAAAATGACCTCCCAGGAAAATTTTAAATCAGAAACAACTAAGAAACAAAGAAAATTTTAGGATCACACAACAATAAATACTTCAGTTTTTGCTTTAACTATTAGAAAGCCTTGAATGAAGGAAGTGAATCATGCAACCTCCATGCCTGTTTATGTATCTTACTCTCCTTACTTTTCCTAATGTTAATATGTTTTCATCTTTTGTAACCATAGGCATATTTATAAGGCCAATTCATCCAAATTCAGAGGGCATCTCATTCCCTGAGGAATACTTATCTGCACATCTACCTACATACCGCCGTCCAAGGGGATGGGCCCTTGGCAGACACAAGCATTCCTCCTGACTGTTTCATGACGCACAGCCACTGCCATCGTCATTGCCACCACCCTGCACCATCATGTCCTTCGAGCCACAACTGAGGAGGTCAGGGCTAGACCTTTGATTTAAACTGGCCCCACTGCATTAGCTCTCCAGAGGCAATCCAAGTGGTATTGGGAGACTGCAGAAGGTTAGAACTATCCTAAGGAAAAATTAGTGATGTGAGATCAACAGATTAGAATGTAGCAAAGAAAGTCGCTCTCAGGAAGGAGGAATAAAGAAAAACTCCAGAAGCAAGCAAGAAATCAGGGACTGAGCCCGGCGAGGTACTTTTGTGGTTCCTAATGTAACACCTTTTTAGTTCTTGTTCCCAATGATTTCCTGGGCTAGTTGAGGTTATGAAGAAACAATTTCATTCTTTTCTACTTAAGCTAACTTATTTTGCTATCATTATATAGAATATCAAGAAACTCAACTGAATATACTCTAACATCCTCATGCAACAAAGATTTAACTACGACTGTGCTACCATACTTCAATTCCTTGGCTTATAATTTAGACTAACAAAATTACAGGGTTTGTTTGTTGTTGGTTTTCTTTCCATATCTGTTCCAGTCATGAAATACAAGGGTTATTAACTAATCCTCCCCATATGCTCTCTTCCTTCCACTGGCCCACTGTCTTTCCAGTGCTAAGTTAAACTCCCTAAATATCTATAAGAGAATACTGCTGGTTCCCAGATTGTCTCTATTCCATACAAAATCTCTCTAGACACACAGATACACCTGACTGCATCTCACCACCCAGCATGGATGGTAAAGGGAGATACAGTATTGGTTTGATTTTCTCTCTCGGCCACTTGCACAGCAATGACCAAAGGATCCAGCAGTCCCTTGTAGACAAAGAATATCCATCACCAAACAACAGTAACTCTGTGGTCTCCTTTTCTCCACCCTTTCCAAAGTGGGTCACGGTTCATATTAGAATGTGTTCTTATGGGAGTGGATTAGAGAAGAATAAGTTAGAATCTCCTAAATTACTAGAAAAAGAGGGATTATGTTTTATTCAGTTCTATAGTCTCAGTGCCCAACACATCACATAGGGTATAGTACATGCACAGAAAATAATTAGCCATCAGAAGAACCAGAAAATATAAAAGGTATGATGGAAGTATTACTATTATCTTGCCAGGACTGTCTAACAACTAAAGATGAAGATGACTGTGGTGTTACCAGCTATGTATAATAGATATAAAGTAAGACCTTTCAAACATCCATCCTTTACAAGATGCTCAACACCTCTTAGCTCTCACTATTATAATTTTGCATGTGAACTGCACATCTCCTTGCTCAAAACCATTAAGTAAACCATTGTATCTCTCACTGCTACACCCCAAAAATCGAGCACTGCCATTTCAGAGACTTATTAATACCTGCCCATTTCAAAACCAATCTGAATGATGCTGTTACAAACTTTTTGGTAGCCATAGGTCTTAATAAACATTCTGCTTCAGTGTATTAGTCATATGAATTATAAGCAAGAATCACGTAGCAAACTGTCAAAATTGCATTGTTCTTTAGAACAACTGATAACATACTTATTGTTCCTACTAACTAATTCTCTCAGGAATGGGTCCTATCTTCTTTCTGACAGTCCCCTTGACTCTACAATACTACACTGCAAGGGGGTAAAGTTCACCTACTGCAAAGAAGGGTCTGCCTTGGTTTGCATTACACAGTGCCCTCCCCCCAAATTGTGCAAGCTTACCTTTTATTCCACTTAAGCGGAACTAATGAGTAACCCCATAAAGGCCAAGATGCTTCTAAACCCACACAGTTGCTATTCCCTCTGCCTGGGATAAAATCCTCCCTTAGAATTAAAAGCCTCTTTTTCTCTCTCTCTTTTTCAAGTATTCTTGTGCCTCTATGCCAAATGACTCTAATTTCTGTCCTTCTTCAGGTCGTTTTAGTATCAGCACCATGTTCTGCCTTCTATTTCAGTTACTCATACATATCTTACAAGAGCTCAGTTTGAATGAATTGATCTTACTGGAAAAGTAGTATCTTTCATTGACCCAAGATAAAAAGACCTTGTAGGCTAACTAATACAAAATTGTTGCGGTTTCACTAACCCATTCCTTAGGCGGAATGCCTAGGCCAGTGACTTGTAACTGCTAAATACCTGGAATTACTCATGCGTTTTTAGGCAAGGGCTATACACTCCAGAGAATTATCCAGAGATATTTTTTGAGTCCAACTTTATTTTAAACGGTAAGCCTCTAGAACTTTCACAAGACTTTCTAAAAATGAAAAAAAATACTGAGATGTGAATTCTGCCCGGGTCGTATTAGTTACCAGTCAGAAGAATAGACATATCAACAAAAGAGAAAACAAGATTGCTACCTTTTTAACATCCCAGCAAATCAAGATTCCTTACGTGAATAATACCCCTCGTCAACACCACAATTTCCTCTGTAAATGATTATCCCACAGTTTAATAAATGGAGTTACTCACCCAACAGAAAGACACACAATAACTGATGAAAAGGAGGACTCCCAGGACAGCAATGAAATCTGACCTTACTTACTCGATGAGAATAGAAGTGACTATAACAACAAAAATGCACTTTAGAGGCTCCTTCAGCTCCCACTTGTCAACGTGAAGAAGAGCACAATAGATGTCATGTTAAATGATCCCGGGAGCTGAACTCAGATTGTTTGTGTTATATGGAACCCAGCATTTAACATGAGTCTGTGGAGAGAGTAGTTTTCTTTCTTGACAAAATGTCTTTTAACAAGTAAAGGATTCTGCAAGTTTGAATTAGAAGCTGACATTGGTCGTGTGCCTTAATGATCAGCATCATAAAAAACCAGTGCATCCTACCAAGTACACAGTGTCAGAGTAATTCAAAATACTTACTGGTAAATGCCTGGCTTCCCAAGAAAAATAACTGAATTAAGACCTAACATATGAAAAAACCATAGCTAATCATGACTCCTGAGAATGGAATCAGAGCCTAGAAACAACACTTTGGGAGACTTTCCTGGACTGCAGAACACAGATTTTATTATGCTCTGAATGTTTTCCAGCAGGCTCTGTACTGGGGTATTGGTACCTTATTGATATTTCTCAACCCCAGAGCCGCTACTGTTCAAAACTAGGCCATTCAGAAAAAGTCAGATGCCACAGAAACTTGTAAAAAAGCGGATATTTTTATATATGTTCTCATTCTAATGCTTAAGAGTTTAGCATTAACTCTAAGGTTTGAATTTCCAAGGGGCTGTTCTGTGCTTAGGACTTGATAATGAAAAAAGGGCATAAGCCTAGTATAGATGATGTCACAGAAAACAAAACCCGTCTACTAATGAAACTATGTCCGTTTTTTTGGTCTCCTCCATGTTGTGTGCGTCTTCACGAGTTTACTTTGATAACGAATGCCTCTAGTATTAACAGCAATTCCTCTCTTTGGGAAAGTGAGTGTCAACAGATGCAAGATCTTTATTTTAAAAATCTTCAGGGAAACAGAAGCCTTCAAGAAGAGGGGCCTGCATCCTATAATCTGGTTGAGGAAATGGGAGCGTTAGGGAACAACAGAAAGCACAACATGTGCACTAACTTTTTATTAAGGCTTTTTCTTTTGGGATGACGGTGCTAAATTATGATCACGTTTTCATGAGTTGCAAGGAGAGTTAAGGGAATTAAGTGTCAGCACTTCATTTTGATCTGCTGAGGTATTTGGAACTAATACAGCATTTTCAGGCCAAAATAAGAGAATTCTAGATCAGATTAGTCCCTGTCCTTTCCCTCTGGGCATGTACTCAGGTGAGGGCTCCCTCAAACCACTATGTGGCGTAAGATTTTAAAGCAAAAAAAAAAAGTCCTAGTGGTAAAAACAGTGTCACTGCCACTCAGCATCAAGCGTGCAGCAGGTGAGACTCTCTCTGATCCCGAGAAGAGAACAGGGGCCGGGAAATACTGTCTTGGTTCCTGCAAATATCCGGTGCAGGTTATACCCTCTCAGAAATCTTGAGGGTGGTATGGCAAGGAGGAATGATAACAAACAATTCCCCTTTACCACCATCCCAAATATTATGTTGTAGGAATAAATTACTCCAGATCCACACTGTCTTCCCCATGGCAATCACCAAGGTGAAATGCTGGGGGGACCTTACCTTGCTAAAGGTGACCAACTGCTTTCCATCTGTCCTTGAATCCCAAACCAGAGTTTCCTGTGTGGCGTACACTGCAAAAGCCATGTCCACCAGACATTCTGGTCATCAGTGAACTGCACTTAAGACCAGCAGCCGGCGGTCTTGGTACAGACACTAAGACCCCGCACCCCTTCCCATGGCATCAGCAGCACCAAGCTCACACAAGTGTTTACTCTGCAGGTCTATTCTGTTTTCTGTCTTCCAGGTCTCCTGTCAGAAATTCTATGAGAGAATTTCCATTTTAATCTTTTAAAAGTCTATCATTACTATAAATGTCAATACCACTGTTTTTAAAAAAAGTATAAGTTTATTTATTTTGAGACAGAGAGAGAGAGAAAGGGAGGGGCAGAGAGAGAGGAGAAAGAATCCCAAGCAGGCTCTGCACTGTCAATGCGGAGCCTGACAGGGGCTGGAACTCACGAACCGTGAGATCATGACCTGAACCGAACTCAAGAGTCAGATACTTAACTGACTGAGCCACTCAGGTGCCCCAATACCACATTTTTAAATCAAGCAGAACAAAAATAATTTCAAACAAATAAATCATTGCCTTCTGGAGGAGGAAGAGACACAAAGAGGAATATGGTCTTTTAAGCTACTTAATGATTTTTATTTAATTTTTTTAAAGTCCATCTTTCCCTGAACACCAGTTAATTCTATTCTCCACCAACCATGACCCTATAACCACTCTTCTAAATAACCAGTCCTGCTAAGTACAACCACATTTGTGCCACATCCTTCCAGTTACCCAGTCTGTAAGCTTAGCAGTACATTAAGCTTAGACCAAAAAAAATGAACCTTTGGGTCTTTATCATCTTGAAAATTAGAGTTTAAACATGTGTTTTAGAAGGAGCTGATAGAGTCACAGGGCTGAACAAAAGTATTTATATATTACTACATAAGATAATATGAAGCATATCACAAATTCTATATCCAATTTATATTTAACAAAAGTTAATTCATTGTGAAAAATTTTGCTAATATGAGAATATAGAACACTATTTTTTGGGTACAGAATCTGTACATAAAATTCATATCTCTCTTAAAAATAACTAAAGTAAGTCAGTGTGACAATAAAGATTAAGAACATCATGTAGTATCTTGGTGTTCTGTGGGAGTAAGAAATTGCATGTTGTAATGGAAAGAGCTTAAACTTTGGAAGATCACAAATCTGTCAGCAATTACTGGCTCTATCACCTTGGACTACTGACCTTTTCCATCCATGAAATGAAGTTAATGATTTCTACCTCAAAGGGGTTTTTTTTAGGAGAAATTATATATATCAATTAACTCATCCTATTATAGGTGAGTTATATATACCCAACTATCCAAATAAAGGCTTTTTATTCATATATAAATTAATGTTATTTTCTTTTTAAAAATATAAATGCTACAACAGAAAATGTTATTTAACTCAATATCCTTTCCATCCTCCCTCCTCAATAAACTGAACCTCAATTTTTCTCAGGGAACTATTTTTCTCTGCCTGGCTATGTGACACTGTAATTTCATTTCATTTTCAGGATTTGCTTAAGAAAGGGCAAGAGACTCAATTACAGCCCACAAGTCATCAGGTGACATCTTCTGCGGGCTTTGGGAGTAGGTTTCCAACACACACCGCTGGAATGTGTAAGACAGAACTGCTGTGATTCTGTTGTGATTCTGAGAACAAGCCCATGTGCGTGCTGAGGGTGACGAAAGGACCCAATTACATAACTAATAAAACGTCACACCCCATTTTGAATATGTAATTATGCAAAGTATACATTCTCTATTGTTTAATCCCTCTTCAGTGAATTTTTGATAATGCGCATATATTTACTGAGGAGACATATTTTAGTATATGTCCTGCCAAAGTGAGTGCTGACTGGACATATTTTGGAAAAATATGTAAGCATTTTATTATTATAATCTATAATTGGAAGTTATCATTATCATAATTTTCATATATTTATGGAATAAAAATAACCAACACTTCTCAAATGTTCACTATAATTCACTTCTTACAACAAACTTATGAAGTACATACAGCTCTTCTCCCCATTTTAAAGATAGATCAACTGAGGCTCAGAAACACCAAGTAATTTATCCATACACACTGAACTATTAACAGGGAGCCAACACTAAGCTCTGGAAAACTAGCTCTCAAGCCCACTCTCATAATGTTAAGCAATACTGTCTATCAAATAAGTAACTTTAAAATAAACTTAAGCCATTAGTAATATTAATTGCTGGCCAGAAACCTAAGATAATTTATTGTCCAATTATACCCAATTATGATAGCTAGTTTAATTATATGAAGACAGTTCTTCATCTGGTCACTACTAAAGACCATATGGCCAGATAAAAGACATAATAATTTTTTAAAAATCACATTTTTCTTAACTCAACAAACAGCTTGCTTTTTAACAACTTTATGTTTTAGATCATTTATTCCCAATTTTAAAAACTCAGTTTTTATTTTTTTTAATTTTTTTAAATGTTTATTTATTTTGAGAGAGAGAGACAGAGCGAGTAGGGGAGGGAGAGAGAGGGAGACACAGAATCCAAAGCAGGCTCCAGGCTCTGAGCTGTCAGCACAGAGCCTGATGCGGGGCTTGAACCCACGAACTGCGAGATCATGACCTGAGCTGAAGTTGGAAACCCAACCAACCGAGCCACCCAGGTGCCCCAAAATCTCAGTTTTTAAAACGTGACTTTGATGCACAGTATGCCTAGGAAGCTCTGCTTTAGGTAATTCAACTGCAGGGGTGGCAGCCCGCCAAGATCACATGGAAGCTTACAACAATCATTGCTGGGTGTGGGGCTGGGGAGAAAAACAGGTAACAACCTCCAGAAAGTGAAGGGTTCAAATCATCATGATAATTAGATTTTCATAATCTGTCCTATTTTCTAAATGGCAAAAATGAAAACAAAAAAGTCATGATTCTTACCAAAGAAAAATTCAGTACTGATTTTCAATGATTAAGCATAGTCCAATTGACCAACAGTTGATACTCCAACTCCATGCATTCCACCGATCCAGGGTTAACCCCAAGGAGAAAGCAGGGAGCAGGAGGGGGTTCTTCTTAGGACATGGGATCCAAGGCTCCTTGCAGGGGAGGGTGGAGAGCCCAGGGGAGGAGCGGGGGGAGGAGGGGAGGAAGGAGGAATAATGCCCAGCCCCATCAATACCATAGCACATAATGAATTTTTCTATTCTGCAAAACATTTTTAACTGTTTCTTCCCAGAGACTAACAGACAGAGCATGTGCATATCTGAAAGCGATATGAACACAAAGAACCTCTATGGACCGTTTCTACTCAGGTCAGTAAAAGCACTTGCAAACAGGAAAGACATGTATCCTTTCAGAGGCTTAACCTTACAGCAAAACACAGATTTTGACTAACTCCAAAAACAGATCAACGTCCTTTAAAACTAGGTCATGACTCGACTCAGCCCTTTCTGACAAGCAAGTGCGAAGACATCCTGGGAGTGAGGGGTCACAGGATGGAGACTCAGAGGTGTGATGAGTAAAATGTTTGGAACATATATTACTCAGGGAATGTAATGAGAACATCTGATGAAAGCTGTAGAGAAAGTGGTGTAAAAATGTTCATAATGCAGAATTTACCTGTGTTACCAAAATTTTTAAAAAGCAGGGTTTAAATGAGTAGAGTGTTTCCCTTTTCTAAATGCATCTTTGCTTTTTATAAAATATAGCCTAAAAGTTCCACAGTAGTTCATTTATAGTATCCTATCCTAGATACTAATTGGCAAATTAATCCAAGCGTTTCTACGGTTGGCACTATCTGTTCCTGCAGCAGGCCAAATACAGCACAAGATGTGGATCTGATTGCTGTTAAGGCCAACATTGCTGTAAGACAAGAACATATCTTTTACTGTTATTGTTAAAATGCTTTACTGAATGTACTGTTGTAAGGGATAAAAATGAGGAAAATAAGTCTAAAACTGTTCAGATTCTTCCAGGATTTTTTAAAATGTATTTTAGGATACAATTTAACTTTTCTGACTAGTAACAGTCACTTCCTCTACAAAGACTTGGAAATCAAGAATAGTATTAACTAGTTCAGGATGATTCCTGCACAGGAAACTAGTGTGGAGTACACTGCTCGAAGAAAACACGAGGTTAACGGGATCCTGCCCAGCTTGAGGGACTGCTTGTTAACGTGCTGGAGAGAAAAAAGTTATCAACAGAGTGTAAGTAGCAACATCCATAACGTTCCTGTTACACTGTGTCCTGAGTTACTATGTGTTTGAAAATGAAATACTCATCTACTAAAGTTCTAATACAAAACAATGTCAATATAGACAAGCACTCATTCTAAAAATAATGATAAAGAAAATGGGAGATGGGTATTGAGGAGGACACTTGTGATGAGCACCAGGTGTTGTATGTAACGATGAATCACTGAATTCTACACCTGAAACTAACATGGCACTGCACATTAACTAGAATTTAAATAAAAATTGACACATAAAAAATAAATTTAATTAAGTAATGATAAAGAATTGAGACTTTAAAATATTAACTACAGCTGTGTATATATTATGGATATACATATAAATATGAATGTCTGCTTGTGTGTATATGTATTATCACTATTACAGAATTTCAAATCACAAAGTCATTTCTGAAATACTTTAAAATACTGAGAAGAGTGTCCTTTGGCAGCATTTTCTTTCTACACTGATATGTCTTAACATTAGAGTCCTGGTCAGAATTTCAAACATTCAGAGGTTAAACGTATCCATATAGCACTTTTCACAAATCATTAACTAACACAAGTACAGAGAGATGCAAATATTAGTTATGCACTGTGACAATTTAATCTAATTTAAAATTTTCCAGTGGCCTTTAAAGTTGTACTCGCATTATTCATTTAAACAACAGGAGTAAAATAGGAAGCCCAGAAACCAGCAGTTACAGCTGGACACGAAGCTATCAATATTGTATCAAGAAGCTTTCTACAATAGACTTGACATCACCATTTCCAGATTTATGCTGTAGCCATCTGTCCTCAGGATTGGGTGACATGTGTGACCGTTGGAGTCTCTAGCTGGCAAGCATGATTAGTTTACTAAAGGCACATGTTACAGAGTTCTACATTCAACAAAATATAATGGAGTTCTGTCCAGTGGAGAATTACTGATAGCTGGTTGAGGAGGGAAACCAATGGTTTTCCACCCACTTTGCATTTTTCTTTTGGTGAGGCAATCAAATACGCCTGCTCTCTCACCTCTCCCTTCCACACTCCATCTGTAACCACCCAGAGCAAAACTCAAGTCAGTTATCTATGGTCCCTAGGGAACAGAGGAGTTTTCATCGGTAGTAACTGTCTTCAAGAAATTCACCGGGGCAGGATAGTTGAATCAAAATTCACCCTTTGGAAGTTAGTATTACAAATGCTAATAATGTTCTCCACCTTGATGATCACACTTTGATATTCAACCAGTCTTAATGTTCCCATTATTGGCAAATGAGACAGCCTTTGAAGAGGCTTTAATTCATTATGATTTTAAATACTTTTGTTGTGAATCAAAACCTTATTCATTTGAGAATGTCTATGCAATAAAGAAGAAATTTGGTCTCTCTGATAATTACAACCAAAATAACCACAAATCTTATTTAAAGGATTTTAAGGAAATAAAACATAAAAATAAAAGGGATTTTATTTTGTTTAAACCTTAGAGAGTATTTTCATAAATAACAAAACTCTGAGGTCTGAGAATAAGACCATTATGACAATTAATGGTTTAATATCAGTCACACAGGTAGGGGCAGCAGGGCGAGGGGCTGACCCCCTCAGTTCTCAGAGGCAGCAATTTGCAAGTTAAAGAACAGAGACACTGGAGCCAGACCAGAGAGCTAAACTCTAGCTCCAGAACTTGCTCCCTGTCTGACTTGAGGCAAATTAACCTCTCTGAACTTCAATTCCCTCAGCTGTTATAAGGATGCACTCAAATGTCAATTGCCCAAACCCCTTTCCTAACTTTTCTTGTCTAATAGCAGTGAATATAAAATGACTCAACCGACATAGACCTAATTACATTTGCAGTGTGTATTATTACCTCCAAATAAAAATGTTAATAAAGCCATCCCCAAAAAACCTGAGTGTGATTAATAATTAATAAGCATTAATATTTGAACCTAAATTCATCACACTATTCTCAAGTTCTCTTTATACTACCTAAAATATATATAAGAGAACTTTCTAATGCCAGATAAACAGTATTTTATAAATAATATCTAAGAAATAACTATATTTTTCTTCAAAAATATCATTTGTAGACTGTAGAGTTCTCCTGAGTAAGCAAAGGCAGTAACAAAATATTAGTCAAAAGCAAAATAAGAAAAACTTTATTGCATGATGGTTTTAAATACCAGCACAGAGAAACTGTAGAGATATGCAAAATCAGTCTATATAAAAACAGGGGTTTGTGGAGAAGTTGATCTTATTACCACGAGAAAATTTACAGAAGACTGTTAATTTGGCTTTCATTTGTAAATATTTTTAAATTATGAAGGAGAAAATGACTCAAAGAAGTTTGCAATGCTTAAATAAAATACTGTGTTATATAGTGAGTTATTTTAAAAAGATTACCACAAGATCACTAAATTCTACCACAACTTTTAAAAAGCTGCTATCAGGAAAAAATAGTGAAACTAAGGTCATCCATAGCTGTTTAAAGAGGACTAACCTACCACTAGTTAAACAAGCCTTTCCTTCCTACTCAAAAACTAGTAACAATAGGTGAGATTATAAATATTTTCCACATCATTACTAAAGATCTCGCTAAAATAAAAATAGGAATAGGTGATGTCAGTGCTACAAATAGACTTTTTACTTCCCTCAAGCAGAAAAAACAGGCTCAGATTAAATTTTCTAAAAATAGGAAAACAAAAGACATGAATCTAACCCTGTTATAATGAAAGAATTTTCAGTTTTGACTTCCAAAAGTTGCTCACTCTCCTAGTTATAGCCAAAATACTCAAAACTGTATTAAAATATCTACCTGTTGGAGTTATTTCATAAACACAGTGCCAAGATCAATGCTGAGTCACAACATGGCTTAGCAATGTTCTGCTACTCAGTGGTGAGGACGGGAGACAAAGAATGATGCAGAAAAATTTAACATAGGACCCTCTGTTTCTGTTTCCATTCATAACTCCAATAGCTGATTAAGTCCCAAATTAAACACAGAAATATGTCCTTGCAACTAAATAAATGTGGCACTCTTCTTTAAATACGAAAGTGTTCAAATCTGGGAATCCAATAATGGGTAACAATGCAAAAATAGATTTTTTAACTCTGTATCCTAATGCCTCAATGAGCAAACTGAGTTGTAAAGCTCAGCCTGCAATGTGGGGCAATGGGAGTCTAGGTTTGCTCCTCATGAGATTAGACTCATGTTTAAATGCTTTGGTAATATTGATGTCCTTAAAACTTACTGAAAACTCCATAGAAGTTTTGCTTATACGAGTTATCTCCATCAATATTGCCCATTTTAGAAATTAAACCCTAGAAAATTTTAAAACACAACTCACAGGCACACTCAGAGCAATAATGCCAACACAACCTTGTAGCTTCTAGAAAAACGCACTGCACACTCTAGAGGGAACACAGGTAGAAACACAAATAATGTCTTAGCATTACCATGAAAACAGCTGTGGCCCAAAGCACCTCTAAAAGAGTTCTGAGGATTCCAGATGTGCCCAGACCACACTAAAAACCACAGTGCCTTGTTGCCATAAGGCCACATAAAATCACCCTCCTGCACAGCATAAGTAGACAGATGAAGCATCTATAGTCCTACGAATAGAAAACTTTTTTAAAAAATATTTTAATTGAAAATTTGAAGATTTATTGAGAATATTATATTTCTTCTTGAGTAGCTAGAAGGATAATGATGATTAATATAGCTGATGATATTAACAGATTGGTAATGGTGGTGGTATGAATAACGAACATTTATATTGCACTTAGTACAGGCCAAACATTTTTTCCCAAGTCTTTTATGTATATAACTCATTTGGTCTTTACAACCCTGTGAGGTAGCATTAAGCGCTATAAATCAGTTACCATAAAACAAACAGTCACAAGGCTCCCTCTTCAGCATGAGGGAGCAACACTAGCAATAATTTCAAATGACAAAAGCAAAATTCTTATATATTTGGGAAATAAAGCAAACTACACACCAAAGAATCATAAACCAAAAGAACAGATGGAATTGAAACTTTTGTAGAAGAAAGCAGTGATTGATTCAATTAAGAATGCTAATGTCCCTAGTATAATTGAACCATCAATTCAACTTTTTGGAACACTGGGTTGTGAAATTACTCTCTTGTTTAATGTAGGAATTCAGATCTGGACCAATTTGATGCACATCATTTACACAAGGTTAGCTATTTAGGTAAACAACAATGTTTGTTTTAGGGGGTTTTTTTTTTAGTTTTTAGAAAAATAAGACTCCAGATTGAGTGAAGGAATGCAAACAAATATCACTATGTTCTATCCAGTAAGAAATTATTTGTCCTTGCATTAACCCAAGCAAACGTGAATTTGTACAAAGAAAAAGCAGTTCTGAAACTGTGATAAATATAAATATGTCGAACTATGAATTACTAGAGCAAACAGCTATTAACTCTAAATGCCCTCTATAAATTTTTTGATATCTTAAAAATATTAGGTTCTCTAAGAAGAATATTTAATAACAAAACTAACTGATACAGGGATTCTTCAAAGATGGGATGTGATTTGAAAAAAATTACAAAACAATAAAATGGATGATTAAGTAGTAACTGAATCTCAAACTGACTAGCATCACATCTCACTGCAATTTTGCTGCCCTCCTGTTTGCCATGTCTTATGCAAGACCTTAAGAAATTATTGTCTTTCTTTAAAAAGAGAGGGAGGGACAGAGAGAGAGACAGACAGCAAAATCTAACTGCTGGTTGTTGTATTATAGTAAGTGATGGGGTGCCTGTGTGGCGAGCATCCGATTCTTGATGTTGACTCAGGTTCTGATCTCGCAGCTGTGGGATCGATGGAGACTCAGGCCAGACAGGCTCCACAGGGAGTGTAGAAATTGCTTGGGATTCTCTCTCCCTTTGTCTCTGCCTGCCCGGTCCCATGCGCACACTTTCTCTCCCTCCCTCTCTCTCTCTCTCAAAATGAGTAAGTAAACTTTCTGTTTAAGTGATAGTGAAGTTGTCTAAAAGCTAATGATGCACTGTAGTATTTATTTGGGTGGCAGAATTTTTTAAATAATAGTTTATCTTATAACCTACTAATATCTCAAAGACGTCAGTTAAAATTTTCTACCTTATTTAACATATTTTGTAAGGGCACATCATATCATATACTAGTATTAAGATTTCAGAGGTTCAAATAGCCCTTATAGTTACAATCAGAAATTTCAAGGATCTGTTACAGCTGTGGCTTGGAAGGAATTCACAAAGTCAGACTCCACATAGTTTCTGAATTGTATTTGTTTCACGCATACACTTTTCATAAACTGCCATCAGAGAGTATAACTTTAAACAATGAGTTCTTCAGGAAAGAGGAGCTAGACCATCTCCTGGGGATGTTGTGACATCATGAAGTCATCTGTTTTCCATGTAGGTCATGCTTGAAATTTACATTTTGGAATGACAATTTTATTATAAGTCACTTAATTTGTACTTAACTTTTATTGATAGGTCACCAATTAGCCTATACCATATATCCTATAAATGTTAACATTACAGGTTAGTATAATATATAAGAACTTAATTCTTCTATTTATTTATTACATTTATAATTAAGTTCTATAGTCTATGAACTTCATCTCATGATACCAAAAAGATAAGTTGAAAAATATTTATTTTGAAAAAGGGATATTGGGTCTAAGGGTTAAAAACTACTACTCTAAATACTAAGAAGCATGTGTTCTTAAAGATCTCAATTATGTCAAACCTTCCTAGATTCCTCCCTCAAATTCACTGTTACATTAATAGACACACTGTACTTCCAAGATCGTGACCTGATCATCGTCAGAGCAAGATGTTTGCCCATGGCTACTATGTGTCTTCTAGGTCCTTGGAACAAAATAGAGCCTGATCCACTACACAGAAAAGACAGGAAGTCCTCAGCTTTTTCCAAAACTCAAACACTCACTCATGTAAACCTCAACATGACATAACTCCAAAACAGGGATCTGCCCCAGTGAAAAGATGGGATGCGTGCTGTAAGCTCATTAACACAGCCTTTCAGACTTTGTTTCCTCAAATGAGAAGCGTTAAGCCCAATTAGCTACAAGGGTTTTCATGACTCTGTGAATACAGTGTTTATGCCAGGGAATAACAGAACCAAGACTTGGATGCTCCCTGGTCCCTTCCATAAGGACAAATACTCTCTTAGGACACAAACGTGATGAGCCTAGAGGACTGCCATGAACTTCAGAATAAAATGTTTTCAAAGACTGCCAGCTACCAGGAGCCAAGTTCCTAGACTATCCATTCAGAGCCATCAGCCATCCTGGTATCACTGACACTAATCATTTAATCCAGAACAGTTCCTACAAGACTCCTTATACATTAACATGTTCATAAGATGAAAGAGATGACTTCCATGTGTTTTAAAAGAAGCAAAATTCTGAGAATGCACACATTGTTAACAAATCAAATTCAACACCCCAGAATATTTGTTGAGAGATCTCGTATATATTCTACAATACACTTTAAACTCTTTGGACATAGTCAGTTAAGCAGTAGACTTTTTCTTGTTTCCCTAAAATTGACTTTAACGAAAGCTTTGGCACACAGAGATGTGATTTTAGATTCCATCTTCTACTTTGATACACAAAGAGCAAACTCCATGTAATTTTTTTTGCAATCTGAAATCCCAGGCCGGACTCAAGAACTCATAATTTAAGACCTCCTAACATAAAGGAGCAATGCTTTTTCATTAGGGCTGAGCATCATGGTGCTTGTAAACATTCAGGTATTTGGGGCTTTCCCAGGAGGTGAATAAATATAGGCCTAGGAAAGCTGAGGTGGCTTCCTTTTCCATTAAATCAGAATCTGTAAAGAGCAAAGTAGGGAATGAGCATTGTTTTTTCAAGCTCTACAGGTGATTTTCATGTGTCATCTTGAATAAGTAAGAACCAGTTTTAAAGATGTTTGACAAGAGTAAAAGGTAAAGCCTCCCCCTAAATCTTAATCCATTAATTTCAACTGATAATAAAATATGTTACTACAAAAGACACTGTACATACACAGGCTGGCTTAGGGGCTATTGAGGACCGGAGCAACAGATCCCAAACAAAACACTACTGCTCGCTTGCCTCCGGCCTCTCGTCCTTACCCCACGTCTACCATCCCTCCTCAGGGAGGTATTTTGTTGGCTTGCCTAACTTTCTCTCATCAGGAGTGTTCCCATTTGTTTCAGCTTTTAAGAACTCATAACATCAAATCAGAGTATCTCTAAGAATGAATTGAAGTCAGATGAAATCATCCATGGACACACATTGCATTCATTACTTTACATTTTAGGGCAAGTCGTTTTTGAAGACAACTATCTGACAAGAACTGGGGACGGGGGAGAAAAGAAACAGAAAAAAGCATCTCTTGGACCATATAAAATAGGAGGTGACCAGATGGTGCCGGTTTCCATTTCACCCCTCTATCTACCCCCAACTTCGTGTGCCTCTCCCTGGCCGCACTAATCAGAACGCTATTGAAGGAGACGGCTGTGTGCATTTATTGGAAACCAAAGGAATCACTACAGAAACAGTCTCTAAACCCAAAGATAATCCTGTAAGCTGACCAGTGTCAAGATCTGAATACTAAAACATACAAATCCAAATTTAGATACCCCTGTGATAATTTTAGTCACAGTGGAATGTGTAAGTGTATGGTTTCTCTGCATCTAATGCATAAAAATGAAAGGAAATCTAGTTTTCTACATCATACTCCCACTAAAACAACTTGCAATCAATTAATGTTGTCAGCAGCAAAACTCAATTTTCTCCCCTGTGTGTGGAGGTGAATGTACAGAACAGATTGATAATTCCCATTGCGAGTGTGGCTGAGTGTTCCTAAGCAACCTTGCTCCATCATCTTCTCTGACAAAAACAAGGGAAAGAGTTTGAACTGCAGGCTAATGGAGCTCTGAATACTAATGACGAGGCAAGGAGGAATGCTTCATTACTGACTTTGGAGAGAAAACCAGGAGCAGCTTCTAGCTGTAAATAAATTCTAATTAAACTTAGTGCACAGCTCATATAGCTGAACCCACGCCTGCCAAGGCAGTTCCTTCAGTGACTGGCCATTCATGTGAGCTGGACCCACTAATACACCTGTACCTTTAGTTAAGCAAATGATTCGTGTGTGTTTTCTGGAAATGACTTGGTGGGGGGGAAACCTTCCAAACATGTCCATTTATTTGCTGTGGAATTTGTTTAATCCTCTTAGGTGCATTTAGACCAACAACATTCTTAAATTACAATCTTTGCCCAAGAGACCTTTCTAGTCACATGCACTGAACTATATGACAACCCAGAATCAAAATTAAAAACGTTTCAAGGGCTGGCCATGCTGCTGAACACCACAGAGCACACGAGAATGAATCCAATTTGAGAGGAATCAAGGATAAGTTTTTCTCCTCACACCCTTCTCCTTCTCTGCCTAAATCCATCACTCTTTTATAAGTGAGTATCATGACTTATCTTCCCTGCCTGTAAGATAAGAATGAGAAATGATTTTCCCCCGCAAAAAACTCCATAGAATTACCAGAAAAATTATATATTTTTTTAAAGTTTTTTTTTTTTAAGCTCAGAGTGTTATGCTGTTCAGGGATATAAATCATTTATTTAATGTGTCAATTGACACCAGAATAAACTCTTTTTTATTTTACAGTTTATTTATTTATTTTGGGGGTGAGAGGTATGGGCAGAGAGACAGGGAGAGAGATAATCCCAAGCACGGTCCACACTGTCAGTGCGTAGCCCAACACGGGACTTGAACTCACAAACTATGAGGTCATGACCTGACTTGAAATCAAGAGTCAGATACTTAAAACTTTTTAAAAAATTAACCACTACCTCAGAATACTTAAAACTATTGTGTAATTTAAAAAAAATCACAGAAATCCTTGAAAAAAAATTTTAAAGGAAAAAGCTTTTAAATAATCATATTGGGCACACCAAAAGATATTCTATTGAGAGGAATGGGAAAGATATTTTTTAATAGTCAAGCTATAAAATATTACCAGTATTGGGTAAATTTTTATCTCTTATTTAAAAATTCTCAAGGGCACCTGTGTGTCTCAGTTGGGTAAGCATCTAACTCTTCATTTCAACTTAGGTCGTGATCACAAGGTCATGGGATCGAGCCCCATGTCCGGCTACGCACTAAACATGGAGCCTGCTTGGGATCTTTCTCTCTGTCCCCACCTCCCTCCCTCGCCCCACCCTCTGTCCCCCACTGGCTTGTAGGCGCACGTATGCACTCTGTCTCCTCACCTCTCTCCCCCGCTCCCTGGCTTGTGTGTGTTCTCTTTCTCAAAAATTTAAAAATAAAAATTCTTAAAACATGCCACTGGTCTTAAATCAAATGAGAAGGTATTCCCATGGCAAAGAATAATAAAATCATCAAAGAATACATTTTAAAAAACAAGAGCAACTAACACTTTCCCAAGTGCTATGCTTGTCATTCAGATCCATGATCACATTTTGACCTGACAACTCCACGGTGAGTTCTATTAGCCCATTTATCACAGGAAGTAACCAAGACTCTGGGCTCTCATATCAAGGATTCAAGCCGAGATTCTCTGTGTACAAAGCCTGTGTCTACCCACTTACAGTCAACATTTCCAACTTTTCAAATGCACTAAATTCCTGAGGTGACACCCATACCTTACATTTCTAAGAGTACTGGTATGTACTGAATTACATACACTAATCAGACTTTACATGAGCACAATTTTTATTTTCTGATTTTTCAGAATCAGCTTAGGCTGAATTTATACTATTCATAGGGAGAGGTACTGAGATAGAAAATGTGCATATACAATTTCAAGAGATCTAACTAAGCAAGAAAGCAAATTATTAAACCACTTCAGCAATCTCCCTTTCGCTAAGTCCTGACATCCCTGAGTACCCTCTCAGAGATGCGATTCGAACCTGCCGTGCTGTCCCGGGAGCCTGCAGGCCCCACGGCCTTCCCACAGGCTTCCCACAGCCTACTCTGGATGGCCCTGGTTGCCTCACCTGGGAAAGAGATGTTCTGCTTCACAATTTTGTAAAGATTAAATGAAAAAAGAAAATGTAAAAAGGCTAATTGCCAGACAGTAAGCACTAAATTGTAGTTACCATTTTCACTAAAGAAGTTAACTTTAATCTCCAAGTAAACATTCTTGATAAAATCTCAAACAATGCTTCAATCTGTTTGCAAAAAATCATAAAATATCTTTTTAAAAAGTTGTATCTAGGAACACCGGGGTGGCTCAGTTAGTTACGCATCTGACTCTTGAGCTCAGCTCTGGTTGTCATCTCACAGTTTCCGAGATAGAGCCCACATCTGGCTCTGTGCTGACAGCATGGAGCCTGCTTGGGACTCCTCTCTCTCAAATATAAACAAGCTTTAAAAATAAAATAAAAATTGTATCTATTCCCCTTCCTTTTTCTAACCCTGGCTATTCTCCTTAAAAACTATTTGAAAAACCTGGAATCTGTCATTCTTAAATTCCTTAAGCTTGAAGCTATGATCAAGCACAAGCAAATATTTATATCACAGTTCAAAAAGTAAACAAAGATTACAGACACAATGTGTTCAGGACACTTTCCATAACTTCAGAACGATGACAGCTACAATAAAATGGTACACCTACAGGGACACCTGGGTGGCTCAGCTGGGTAAGTGTCCAACTCTTGATTTCAGCTCAGGTCATGATCTTGCAGTTCATGGGATCGAACCCCATGTTGGGCTCAGTGCTGACAGCATGTGGAGACTGCTTGGGATTCTCTCTCTCCCTCTCTTGCTCTGTCCCTCTTTTGCTCATGTGCTCTCTCCCTCTCTCAAAATAAATAAACTTAAAAAAAATGATATACATACTACTTGAATATAAATAAAATTGAATGTTATCAAGGAGGTTGATATAACTTTCTGATTCTTAAGGTAACTCATCCACCCTGTCTTTTATGACTCACATGATCTAACACATTTATCTTTTAATTTCTAGAAGAAAATGTATGACATGACTAGAGTATACAGTAGCAGTTTTCTGTTTCAGCTTTTTCCCCCACAAAATCTAGGTATCAGGTTAAAAAATAGCTTATGCACTTGAACTCATAATACATACTCAGTATCAAACATTTCTTCATTTAGACTCCTCTTAAAAAGTTAATAATTACTGCATTTCTTAAACATGGTATCCTTAAATACACTTTAACATTTATGTGGGGTTCTTGGGGAAATATGTTCTAGAATTTTTTATAGCTCATTTTTTTTTAAAGCCATTGCACCGAGGCTTAGAATTTCAGAAGTAGAAGAAAACAGTATTTTAGCTCAACCTCTTGTTTTAAATGTAAAGATACTGAGGACTCAGATGACACATCAATTTGTCGGATTTTACACATTGTACTTTAATAGGAAATCTAGAATGAACATCCAGGTCTTTGAGAAAACAGGACTTGCTCTCTCCTGATGCAGGGCTGAACCTGATAAAAGCAGAGTGTGGGAACGAGTCAGACATGCTGGCGGTGAGAGGCAGTGGTGGAAAGGAGGGGTTTTGCTGGTTATGGATGAGAAATAGAATCTCACAATAACATTATGGGCAATCCCTCAAGTTAAAAACTACTATTTAGCATGCTTGACAACTGAAACAAGCACCAGTTGATTCACTGGCTACCTACAAGGCACTCTTCGTAACACAGCAAGCTGTTTTCACATTAGCTCTACGACTAAAGGAATATAAAGAATAAAATGCTGATATTAACTATTTAAAAATTTACACCAAGAACCAAGAAATTCCCCAGTAGAAATATAAAGACTTGCTAGAAGTTTCATTACATGAATTTATTGCCAATTCAGTTGTCTTAAAAGTTGTGCTATAAAACATATTGTCCTTTGCTGTTCCAGATCACATTTGAAAAAAATAATCACTTTTCTAAGAGTGTTTCTAGAGTTTTCTTCTATTCTCTAAAGGCAAATCTTATGCCCTTAAAAAAATGGTATGCTGGCATTTTGCCCATTGTTCTCCAGGCAATTTTTAGTTCTATTGAAGAATGGGGGGGGGGGTGGCGGGGAATCACATAGAAAACTATTCTAGCATCAAGTTGCTTACATTTCCTCTAAGACTTTGGAAATAATGTGGAAGTCAGATGCAGTACAGAAAGCTAGTGTTAGGTTACTAGTTAGAACATAACTCGTTAGAACAAATTTACTCTTCAATATCCTCTTTTATCCACTTGTTTAAGTGATTATTCTAATATAAAGGCATCTATACAGAAGAGTAGTCAGCCACCAAATCTTACCTATCTTAAACCAACTGATACTGCACAAAACATGACTGTACTGAAACATCCTCTTTGCTAACCTGTCGTGCTATACAGTGTACATGAGAGAGACGGAGACATGCTTACACCGACATCCCTTCTCCTCTGCCTCCTAAGGAGACCCTGATTTTTATCTAAGTAGTCAGGTACTTGCCTTGCAACAAGCTGTTTTCACATTAGCCCTATGACCAAAACATGATAAAAGCAAGAACGCTGTGTGGCACGCGACAAAACCATCCTAAAAGGAAAACCAGGTGCCCTCCCTCTTCCCTCCTTTCGGCTCCCTGGCATGGGAGGCTGATGGTTAACACTCAGGCAGCCCCCTTGGACCATCAGGCCATGTGCTAAGGATGACAGCGAAGTGAGGAAGGTATTTGGTTCTCTGACACTGGTTCTTATACATACCAGCACTGGACTGCTGGCTGCTTCATTTCTTTTGCATAAGAGAGCAATAAGTTTTTAGTCTGTTTAAGCAAGTATCTGGAGGATTTGGGCTTATATATTGCCATACTTCATCCTAGCTAATCAGGTAAAATATTTACCAAAAAATATTGATAAAAAGAACGAGTTTTTTTTCCCTTAATGTTACTAAATTTAAATCAAGTTTAGGCACATGCCAGTAAAACAACAAAACTAAGTATAAAATATGAAGTTGTCCTTGTAAGCGAGATACCTGAAGGATTCTAGTCTCAGAAGTTAAACAGTCAAGAAAGCCGCTGCTCTAAGTGATAGAATAAGAGACCCACACACTCTCTGCTTTCCTTGCTATCTGTGGATTTTGTTCTGTTTTCAGGCTTTTGAAAAATGAATGGGAATCATTCAGAAGGCATTTTTATTATTTAGAATCCTTGTCACTTCTTTTCCTCTGCGTTCTTGAATGTTCCACCAGTTAATCTGCCAAACCCTCTAAATTAAGGAAATAGAGCTCAATCTGCTCTTAGAGTTAAGAAATAAACCTTAAAAAGCATAATTAGAAAACCTTATCTTCCAGAGGCCATGCAGAGATGAAATATGAGAAGATATGTAAACCCACTCTGTAAACACTTAAGTACAATACAAAAGATACTAGTATTGATTCTCTGTTAAAATAATCAAGGGAAAACAGAACATTTTCCCTACCAGGAGAACATACTTTGCAACTTCTTATCACTTTAATTTTCCAAAAGTTTCTATAAAGTTAATTTTTTTAATCCATGTAAATCAGGGACTAATTTTAATTCCTTCATCTCCACTTCTTCAATTCCTATCAATAACACACCATTTTTAGATCTTTTACTTATTAGAGCCTTTAATCTACATAAATAATACAGCAAGACAAATTGTTAGTATCACTCATGTTATAAAACCTATGCTTGATAAACTTTAAAGACGTGAAGATGCCCAGCATGCTCACTCATTTTTTAAAATTATTTTTCAAGTTATTATTTCTTCTTGGTCCAAAGTAAACATTCCTTTGTAGATGTGAGTCTCTTTAAGTCAAAAGGACAACCCACAACCCACTTCTTCAGAGACTTGAAATCTTATCCTCCTCTTTGCCCATGTAGACACAATATCCCTGACTGCTTCCTAAAAAGAAGAATGAGCTGATGTCTCAGAGTACTCCAATGCAAAGTTTTCTCCAGTGTAGCAGAAGGAGGAGCTTTGTGTTCCGATTCCATCTCAGTCACTCTCTATCCTGAACACATTTGGTAAGACCTTGCAAGTTCTCTAAGCCTAAGCCTAAACGTGTAAAATAGGGACAATATCTATGCACGTGCATTCAATGTACATGCATTCAGATGCTAGTTCCTTGGCCCCACTTCATCTCTTCTCAGCCTTTGTGTTCAGTACTTAAGAAAGAGAGCTACAGGGTGCCGAAGTAATCAAGAAGTTGAATATACTAAAAATTCAAATGAAAACAAATGTTGTGTATCTCAACAAATTCTCATGTGTGTCTCTACAATGTATGTCTAATTTTTCTTTATTTTCTGTTTATTTCCACCTTCATTTTGCAGTAGTTGTTGGTTTGCTCAGTCACAATGCCATCTAATAACAGGTAGGTAACTAAGCTGGCAAAATATATAACAGTATTCCTAGATTACTACTCATTTTTTAATCAAATATACTAAAAAAACTTAAGTTAATTGTACTTCAAGATCATAGCTAATTCACATAATAATCAATGCCTGGGATTGTCATTTTACTACCCATCTCCTAACAGAGTCCTCTGGTCACTAGGTTTTCCCCTCCCCTGATCCCAGGGATTTGATGAGTTCTCTCCAGATACAGTAGGCAGCTTTTGGCAAAGCAGTTTTTTTCACCTTTTGCTTTTATACTAAACTTCCATGTTTGACTCTAGGACTTCATTCTCATGAGCACTCAGAAAAACAAAAGGTACCCGATTGCCTACTATCCGTAGATCTCATTAATACATTGCTTAGCTAATTCTTCCAGATTGTTAACAAATATATACACATTATCTTGAGGTTCTCTTCAATTTGATGGGTTTTCAATAATCATTACCTCTTTGGACAATTTATTAAACATTTACAATTTCTTTATCCAACTCAGTTAATTTGGTATGTGAGAATTCAAAAAAATGGCTTTCTCAAAATCATGATATTTAACATCAATAGCCTTTTCTTAATTCTATAAAGCTATTAAGGAAGGCAATCAGGTTTTTGTATGATGATTACTACTTTAAAGTCTTTGGTCCTGTTTCCATTATCTTATAGATGTTTACACATTCTTGATAATGCTATTTCATCAGTCTCTTAGGAAATTAAATTAAACTAACTGGATGCTAATATTTCTTTTTAAAAACAATCTACTAAATTTCCCCTGCTAATTCTTTATTATTTCTAGTACTGAAACCCACCACTTTTTCCTAATATTTCTTTTCTCAGCAAAACTCTGAAAACTGAAAGACTACAGATGTAACCAACTCTATGGGAAGTAAGAGAAGATGACCATGGCCTATGCATATGAATTCAGATCACTGACCACATATATCTCCTATCATTCAAATTGTTCTCCCTTCATTGCTAATAGCCCTGAAGGTTTTTGCCTTTTGTAAAATTCCACATTATATAATTTTTTACAAGGTGTTTAATAATGAAAACACTTTGTTGTTTGTATGAACTGAGGGGAGGGTTGCTCACTTTTGTTTAAGCTTAAACTAACTTTAGGAGATAGATGGGTGGACAGCCATACAGACACATGCACACACACACACACAACCACAAACACACCTGAGTCCCTATAAGAAAGGAAATGGATGGCTTGGAGAGAGCAGTGTTACTTACAACTTTTAAATTTTAAAATGTGTTAATATATTACTTATACAAAAATTCCCAACTGAGAAAATCAGAATCCTCCACAAGATGTTTATCAGAATTAAAACACACACACAGCTATCTTCCCTAAAATCCCATAATATTCAAATATTCATGAGAGGAAAACCGATTATTATTATTATTATCAGTAACAATTACTACTTGAATACAGATTCATTTTACATCCCAACTGAGGGACACAGAAATAGGACACCTGGAAAAGAAGATATGAGAAATAAGGTAGATGGAACCAAGAATATAAAAAAAGTAACGATCCTATGGAAACCTGACCGTTTTCTTTGAAATAATTACTTGATTAAAGGAACTTAGTATCAAGGAGTTGGAAAAGCACCAAGAGGCAATCTAGTAGGATGAGCAGGAATAGACCTCAGACCATTTTCATCATACCTCAAATTTCTCCTAGGGCTAATCTTAAATGAAAAACATTTCCTTGGCTTCCAGAATTATATGCCTGCACAGTTCCCCTAAGGTAAGAGAAGGGAGGGAAGAAGAAAGCAGGAATATGGGGAAACAAGTCCCAAGATGTATGATTCAGTACATCAGTGTGCACACTGTTTTCTATACAGAAAAAATTGACAATCTATATGGTATGTGTAACCCAAGCATTTTAAAATCCATGTCTGTCTTATTATGATAATGATCTGCACTTCACAAAAATGAAATCAATTTTGCTCCCAGAGTTAAATATTACCATTAAAAAGCAAGTTACAGTGTCCTCTCAAGGACAAAAAAGAATCATCATCATTTGGCAGAGGAATTCATGTGTCGTGACCTAGATTCCGTTAAAACTTTCCAAAGGAAGGACAAGTTATATATAATAACCACTGTGGTGTTGCTGGTAATATTCTGTTTTATACACAAAGATAATTAGAGTGACAGGAGCAACTTGCTTTATTTATAGCTCCTGCATGCTAATACTTCCTCATGTTCTGAGAGGAAGCTCTGTGCAAACACTATGTAAAACTATGATTAGTTAGAAGTATAAGGATTTTATCACTGGCCCATAAAAGTAATCATTTTACAAACGAGTGTGAATAAGTACCCTGAGATTATTTCCATTAGCACTCTGACACCAGCTCAGGACTGGCTCTGTGGGCTTGCCAACAGTATACACCAACTGGGTTCAGGGCTCTGCTGTGTAGTCAAAATTCTTAATCACTTTTGAGCAAGAGCCACACATTTTCATTCTGTACTAGGACCTGCAAATTGTGCAGCCATCCTGGTCCTGCTTCTCAATGTGAACTGTGAGGGTCAGAAGCATCAGTGTCACCTGGAGAACCTGTTGGATGCTGGTCCCAGACTCCATGCAAAACCTATTGAATTGAAATATGTATTTCAACAGAATCCCTATGATATTAACATGCATGTTAGAGTCAGATGAATACCACTGTATTGGAAGTAATTCTATATTAAAATACAAAGAACTTTCAAAACCACCATGCTGTGCAGGGTACATGACAAATGGTTCAAAAATACTGTGAGCTTAAACAGTAACTATTGAAGTACTTTGTTTTACAGAAATCAATATAAGAAGTTTGATCTATCCTTCCCTTAAATTTATTTAGTAAGACTTTTAAATCACTTTAGAAAAAAAAGCAGTACTATTAAAGGCTGTTTCTTTCCCCCCACAAAATTCATTATGTTGAAGTCTTAACTTCCAGTGCTTCTGAATACGATGTAATTGGAGGAGGGAACCTTTAAAGAGGAAATTAAATTAACATAGGTTATTAGGATGAACCCTAATCCTCTATCACTGGTGTCCTTTTAAGAAGACGAGTCTGGGAAACAGACACCTACAGAAGGAAGACCATGTGAGACAAGATGTCCATGTACAAGCCAAGGAGAGAGGCCTCAGAAGCAACAACTCTACCAACATTTTGATCTCAGACTTCAGTCTCCAGAACTGTGATGAAGCAGGAGTCTGCTGTTCAAGTCACCTGGTCTGAGGAACTTTATTGTCACTACCCTAGCAAACCAATACAAATACATTTCAAAAAGGACCCAAGCAAATCAAAATACAGTTTCTTTCTCTTTCTGGCTATATCCACGAACTGTTTGTCAACTTTCAATTCACAATTCCATTAAGGGGGAAACTGTACCAAGTGTGGTTTTTGAAAATTCTCCAACTAGCCTGACATCAGAATCCCCAAGTGATTCCATACACAGGAGTAATATGTCAACATAGCAATATAGATTATTTCCTCATAATTACTATGGCTAAGCACCTAGAAACTGTAAGCGGAAGGAAGCAGAAAATTGACATGAAATCATCTTAAGATGGCCCAATACTAACATCTATTTCCACTATTTAGACAAATCGTAAACATCACCCAACCAGAATCATTTCACTCACTTACAAAACGTATGCAATCAACTTATGAAATTCCATACGCTTACTTTTCCATGAAAAGTCAACAGCCATTCTCACTCTGGGTTGTGCTAACTCAGATATAATTATGGCTCATATGAAAAACAATCAGCAGAGCACCATTCTCAAGTGAAGCTACTCTCTCTCACTGCAGATGGGCAGTGGGTAACATTAGCCAGAGAGGTTCATATGCTCACGGCAACTGGGACTACTCATAACCCATTTTCCAAATCTAATTTATAATTAGTGCTAAAGTAGGAACAAGGCTCAGATTGGCCACTCGATGAGTCCTAGAAATTGTAAGAAATCACATATATTTTTGTATCTATTTTATTTTTAGAATACATGAGGTGCTGCCCAGGTGATTTCTCTGTTTTCCCCTAATTTCCAATTTTCCCCTTAAGAAACAGCAGAAAGAAAAGATACGTGTTTATTTGAAAATCATGATCATGAATAACCCATACTTGACTATATTTTCATTGAGTCATAGTATAATTCTGTTACTTATAATTTTAAAATTGAAGGGGAGGGGTGTTGTAGTTGGTAACAACTAAAGAGGAGCAAAGAAAACACTGATTTTTTTTTTTCTGTTAGCCAAAGAAGAGGTCGTTATCAAGAATACCTCTAAGCATCCCTGTCCAACAAAGATCAAGTTTAGACTCTTCTTGGTTCGCAAAGAGAATCATTCCTAACATGGTTCCCAAAAGGAGAAACTGTAAATGGGAATGTCTGGATGTGTCCCTACGGTCTCTCCTACAGAAATCTAGCCCCTTTAAAATATACTTTGAGCTAATCTTTAACCCAGCATCTAGGAGTACCTAGATGAGGGCAAGATACTTCAGGCAGAGTACCCAGGTGCCTAAAAGCAACTCTTTCTGTCACTACTGTGATCATTTATTAAATCTCCCGCCCTTCCTCCCTCCCTCTGCTGCTACAGACCTAAAAGCCATCCAGGCGGGTGTGCAGTGACAGGACAGCTGGAAGGAGGAGAAGGCAGCCCACACGCTATTCTCCTGTCCTGACCTCGAGGACCTCAGCCCCAGGCATGAGGACGAGCTTGTCCCCAAGCCCCTCACCACGCTCCACTTCTTTCATCCACCTCCAGTAATGAACTACCCATTTTTGAGCCTGGACCTTCTTTCAAAGAATAAATAAATCTCACTTTATCTCTATATGTGCCCAACAGCTTCCTATTACCTAGTATTCAGCAAATGTTTATAATTAATAAATGTGATCTTTCTGGGTTTTTTTTAATTAAATGTAAATGGGATGAGGTAAGAGAAGGAGACAGAAAAGGAAGTGTAAATGTCTTCATTGATTCTTTCCTCCAACCAATATTTGAGCATCTACTGTATGTCAAACATCATTCTACACACAGGAGAGGTCACAGTGAGCCAAACAAAGATGCTACTCTCATGAGTTCACATGACACTAATAAGTTGGTATCAGTAAAGTAAGATTTTAAAAACAAGAAAGTGACAGAGAATTACTTGTGGATCAGGAAAGATGTCTCTGAGTGTCAAGACTGAAGACAAGTCCCAAGACAAGGAGGAGCCCATTGTTCTAAAGTTGAGGAAATAGAATTCTTAGCAGCAAGACAAACCAGTACAAGATCCTACTCTAGGAATGAAACTGGTAGGCTCGAAGAACAAAAAGAAATCCTCTGTGGCTAAGGTGTAGATGAGTTAGGTAAGCTGAGGGAGTTTGAGACAGGGTTAGGAGCTTCTCAGCTCAGTGTGACCAAGCTTCAAATCTGAATGTGTCTGCTTCAAGGACAAGACAATATAGTCACGATTATAAGAAACTGCACTCTATGTTACAGTGGGCATCAGATGAAGTGGATGGTAACAGGAACAGAAACACCATAGGGTCACTGTGTCAAGGGAAAGATCAGCAATGGCCTGGACACATCTCCGTGATTTCCAATAAATTCCAGTCAGCAACATCGTAATTAAGTTATTTGCTCTCAGATTCCAAACTTTCTCTTTCTAGCTTTTAGTCCTACAACAGATCCAACCTTTAGGAACCCCAGACTATCCACCAAGTTAAGAAAAAAAAATCCTTATCCTCAATTCAAGGCTCTCCACAATGACCCGACTTATTCTCCCAGATTCATAATGCGCTACTCCCAGAGAAGCATTATATACTCACTCTTTGTTCATACTAGCTGCAACGTGTCTGTACTCTGTTACCTAGTATAGAACTGACGTGACAGATTCCATCAAAACAAGAGGTAAACACTCCCTACTCTGAGTCACCTGAGACATCAAATTTATCGCTCTGGATGGCAACTAAGATAAGGATAAAAGTTACGACATGGACGGGTAACTGATGTATCCCTTCCGCCAAACTGTAACACTAGGATGCATTCTATTCCATTAGCCTTCCATTAAAATGTCCCACATAACATTCAAGAAAGCCTCTTAGGCAAGTCTACCGTGTTCTAGGTAACACATATGTAATCACATTTAACTCTCTCAACTCAATGACAGAAGTATAAGAATGCATATTTTGCAAATAATGGACTAAGTAAGTCTCAAGAGATGAAACTGGCCCAAAGTAACACAAAAAAGACAGTGTCAGAATTCGATTTCCCCAGGATCTTGGGACACTCCTTCTTCCTTCTTCCCATTTCCATTACACTCATTCCATAAATGGTACCTGAACACTTACCCCGGGGCTAGAAACTGCCCTGATCCTACAGATGCAAAGGTGAATAAAATGAAAGACAAATGGAAGTTGCATCCTACTGTAACTTTTTAAAAGAAATGGGGAGTGAGAAAGATGTGATTATGTTATTAATGTGGATTTGAGGCAAAATGCTATGGGGTAGAGAGATAATAAGAGAGCAGTAAAAGAGGGAAATGATCAATGGCAAAACTAATGTGTGCGCGATAGAGGTTCACAGCCTAAGTAATAAAATTAGAATAAATTCTGAACTTGCTGGAAAGTAAAATATTAGGTGCATATATACATATACATACATATGCATATATACACATATGTGCATATATATTTAAAGCTTTTTTTAAAATTCAATAAATAGCTCTTAATTGATCACTGCCATTTCCTGGCTACATAAACCAATATATGTTACAATGACAGACACAAATAAACCATACTGATATTCACTACAGCATTAATACACACTGTTACGGTACAGAATGTGTATTATTTGTAATCACATCTTTAGATTAACTAGTATGTGCACACACACATACACCTTCCAGCATTGGAACCTATCAATCACTGAATAGCTCAGAGCTATTAGAAAGCATTAATTCAATTGCTCAAGCTAAATTACATTTCACAATTTCCATCAATGGACTTGAATAGAATCTTGAGATGATTAATGTTTTATCAGCGATTACCCAGACAGGGGAACAGAGAGCCTGCCATTTCGAATTTAGAATGTTAGCTCAGTACCACTGATGAAGTAAAGACCTGAGCTATCATTTGTATGAGCATTATTATTGAAATTTAGTAAAAACTTGAAAAAAAGTTTAACTTATTCAGGAATTCATTTCTGTCATTTAAGACTTGATAACTTTTTTTTTCTAGAAGCCAAGAGACAGATTTTGAGAAGCCTTAGAAATCTGAGGGCTAAAAAAGATGAAAAATTCTTCTATGATCTGAGCTCCAGAAAGAAATATTGGAGCACGGTTTTACAAGCTTCTACTACTCAGCTGTTTGAAGCTAAACCGTTCTTCATGGATTTACATTTATTATAGCTTACAACTATGACTCATGCCTCTTCCCAAGCACTCAGACTATACCTTCCTTTTCCACCCCAGAGAGAGCAAAGAAAAGGTTTATTGCTCTAACAGTCAGTCATGTGCCCTAAGGACAATACAGAGCACAGAGACAAGTTCTTGGCAAAGACTTTCTGTTCAATCGAAGCATGCTTTTTGAAGACCCTAATATGTGGGTAATCAATTTGGAAAAACAATGTCTTTGAAATGACCCACAATTTATGCCTAATTTAATGACTATTATATTTAAACTCCAAGTTGCAACTATTTCCAACTTCTAGAAAGCCTTAATAATATTGTATAGTCACTTCTGTTACGCAAAAATAGATGGGCTTCTCCAAGATTTTTCTAAACTCTGTGACCTATTTACACAAATACACATTTCCCTGTAGTCTGTATTAAAGTACTTCACTCTCTGGCTTTAAGAGAGACCAGAAAAACTCAAGAATGCAGACTAAGTAATCTCAGGCATGATAAAGGTAAGATTAGCCTCTCCAAAAGTCCTTCTGAAGGCAGATGAGGACAGTGAAAGGACAATGGGCTTTAAAACAAGTTCAGACCTAGGCTTTTATCCTAATACTGGCACCTTGGATATGGGGCATCTGGTAAGGAGACTCTCTGAGCTTTAGTTTCTTTATAATTGAACTAGTGTGGGCTGTTTGCCTTTGAAGTCAGCAGTGTTTAAAATACTGAGGGCAGAGTTATGCAAATGGTGGACGCATAGTAAAGGACACAATCATTATTGTTAATTTGCTTATCCAAAAACACTAAACTTGAGGTTAGAGTTCTACAATTTAGGAATATATAAGAACTTCTCAGACTTAAAAATATTCTTAGGCTTAAAATATTCCCAGGGCACCTGGGTGGCTCAGTTGGTTAAGTGTCCAACTTTGGCTCTGGTTTCATGAGTCTCAGCCCTGTGTGGTCTCTGTCATGAAAGCTCAGAGCCTGGAACCTGCTTTCAATTCTGTGTCTCCCTCTCTCTGTACTCACTTGGGCACGCACCCACGTGCGCGCGCGCACACACACATTCTCTCTTTCTCTCTCTCTCTCTCTCTAAATAGTAAACAAATAAATAAGCAAATAAATATTTTTTGAAAAATCAAATTATTCCTTAAAAATATCAGGATGTCAGACTCAGACCACAGTTTGTGAAATTCTGTTTTCATTCTTCTGTTCTAGCTTTAAAGAAAGCAAAACAGCCACTGATTAAATTTTAAGCAGTCATTCTTGAGGGACGGGGGAAAGGGTAAGAGACTTGTTTTTCCCTCAGCATGGCAAAGATTAATTAGCTGAAAATACTAGTGTGCTACAATACAAATTTCTATTGCAAAATATTGGCATAAGTATTTACTAAATGAAGAGTTTTAAAGAAATCTTTTGGAAACTTAAAAATAAAAGATATTTTTGCTGGCAACTAGATGTTTAAAATCTACTACAAAGTACTACAAAATAGGACTACATTCCACAGAGCATCCTACAAAGCATGAGGTCTCCAGTTTGGTTAAATTTCAAGTTGATTTTCACCACATTTTCTGATTCACACTCATGTGTACACACGCCATCCCAAATGCCAATTATAGTGATGCTTTTCAGTCTTATCAGTCTAAACTATTTCAGGAAAGAAGGGTGGTTGATACCATAACTTAGTCACCTTTTAGGGCAAAAAAATAGTTTATATATGCTGTACTCTAATAAATTCATCTCTTCCAATGAAATGGACACAAAACAAAATTTCATTTTTCACTTAGTTATCGCAAATAAAAAGAGCTCATTACTTAGGTTAAAATATTCTGTCTCATTTTATGCATTAGAATTATCTTGGTTTTCTTTTTCCTTTTCTTGTTCAAATGTCAAATGATGAGAATAAAAACATTATATCGTTATGGTAAATACCAATTCTTTCCATAAAAAAACAAAATTTTGTTTCAATTACTGTTTTGTTCCCAGTGTCTAATACACATTAAATGCTATGGAGTCACCATGGATCACTGATGTTATCTACACATCAGTGTAGATAACCTCAGGGCACTCAAGTTTGCAAGCAACAATCATCTAACCCTAGTTCTTACCCCTTTTTTGGAAAACGTGCTTATTTGAACATCGCTGCATAAGAACTTGCCTCCTGTTACATGTACACAAATTTCCAAAGCCCTGTAAAAAATGCGAACCCGCACTACAGATGCCTAACCCAATTCCGGAGCTGGGGAAATAACAGAGGAGAGGGAAGGTACAGGCACGCGTATCCTTCATGCAGCAATCTCGAAGAGCAGCAGGACTTGCACCGGTAATTTTTGAAATATTATTTCAATCTTAAATCTAGACAGAGATTGCTCAAGAGAGTAGGGGCTTAACTAGCTTTAAGCACATAAATAAGAAATCGCTCCCAGCTGCAGAGTTTTAAATATAGATCGTGTAAATTTTATACCCCCAGTGCCAAAGAAATTCCAAGGACGTGCTTTTTCAGAAAAACACTGAAAACCCCAAAAGTCTCTAGGTTCCTAAGAGAATGGTCAAGGAAAAAGTCCTGGGTTGTTAAACTGGAAGAAGGAATAAGTTAGTAGCTGATAGGCATTTGTGATTGTTCTAGAATAAGAACAGCTGGGAAGGATTTGCTCGTCTCCGCACTGGACATGTGGTCACAGCAGACCAGGGCAGCAAAGGCTGCTACAAGAATGCTTTAAGAGGCTTCACAACTGGACCTCCTCCACTCGGTTTACAACTTCTTAATAATTTTTTGGTTTGGGGGGACCTGGGTGGCATCTGACTTCGGCTAAGGTCATGATCTCACAGTTCGTGGGTTCCAGCCCCACGTCAGGCTCTGTGCTGATAACTCAGAGCCTGGAGCCTGCTTTGGACTCAGTGCCTCCCTCGTTCTCTCTGCCCCTCCCCACTTGCTATTTCTCTCTCTCTCAAAAATAAACATTAAAAAAATGTTTAAAGAAAAATAATTTTTTTATTTTGCTTATATTTATGTAGCATATACCTTTGTTATATATTATATAATGTAACATGTTATATATTTGTGGGGGTTTTTTGTGGGTTTTTTGCTTTGGTGTGTTTTTTGTTGTTTGGTTTTGGTTTCTTGCCTAAAACTATCTCAAAGTTTTACGGGGACAAACAACTTGTTTAGAAAAACAATATGCACTATACTGTGATTCAAAACATTGCTTCTGAGGGAAAATAAGAAATAATCTAATTTTCTGAGTAGGGGAAGATCAGGGCATCGGGACCAGGAAAGTTCAGCCTTTCCCCAGTCACCCTGGCCCCTTTTTGATTCTCTGGTGAGCCAAGGTAGGGAATCACTCTACGTAGGCATGAAAGGTGACTGTACCTTTTGTCAGCAATTAATCTTAAATAACTGCTCTTAAAAGAACACATGATTCTAGTATTTGCCAGTTGGGGGTCAATTACTATTTGTTTAGTTATGATTCTAAAGTAGTGACTCTCTTACAGACCCTGCACCCATCTCTGTAAGAACCTATCAAACCGTAACCCATGAACTCCAAAATCATCTTTTTCCAGCTTCAAAGACCTTTATCTACTTTAACAACGAACTTACAGGTAACAACTATTACCCACAAATTTTTTTTTTGCTTATGCCTCAGTAAACAGCGTTTTTCACCTGGAGGTTAACTCGCAGAGTTCCAGTGCCAGAGGCAGCCCCTGTCCTCCAGTGGCACACCACCACCTCCACGGGTTCCTAACAGTGTGACATCGTCCAAGCGTGCACCAGCCACACTGTGTTTCTCCAATCCCTGTGGCATTACATGGATTTGAATTTTTAAAAGGCGCAGAGTGGCTGAAATAGTAAAGAATTATGGCCTCAGTTATTTCAGTTCTGTCATTCTATGTGGGCCCTTGGACTTTTCCTTGGTGATTAACATTTTTCACCTGTGGGGACAGCATTTGAAACTTGCTAGAATGATTCCCAAAGAAACAAAGACACTGCAATTCTTGGAATTTATTGTGATATGGGAGTTTTATGATGCTCAGCCAAGCTTATGTCTATGTTCAAGACTTCTCCTAAATACTCACTTATATAGAGGTTGTCGCTTTATGGAAAAGAAAATTTTCAAAACCGAGATCATGAAAAAGAAGTGCTCCTTGTTGAACTAAATACAAAGATAGATCAACAAATGTGACTATGCTGTCTACCAAACATGAATATAGGACATACATTCTGACAAATTCATTGATCAAATGGGAGAAGACTCCAGAACAGCAATGGTGATGCTGTTCCTCATTGCTGAGACAGAGCAATACATACGTAGGTGTACACTGTTCACTTTTCAGGAAAAAGAATGAAATATAACTAAAGACTACTCATCCATTTCTTTTTCTTATATTGTAGTCTTCTTAATCATCATGATCAAATATTGGAAACTCCTAAAGAAAAACTTTCACTGCATTTCTTTTCTGACAGTTATTATTATGTGCTTTGTGTCATAAATATTAATGAAAATAATTTGGTTGTATAGAAAGGGGTATATAAATAGCCTGTGTTTGAGTCAGATACTGTAGGCACACCACTGATTTGAAGTAACAACCCCAAAATGAAAATAATCCAAATGTCCATCAGCACTAGCATGGGTAGAAAAGTGGCAATAATCATACAGAATGCGACACAAAAGTAATCCCTGCTGTACCCAACAAACTGGATAAATCTTACAGACATAATAATGAGCAAATGTAGTCAGAAACAGGGGGGTGCAGAACATATTACCCCATTTCTGTGACGTTCAAGAACAAGAAAAAACTAATCCATAGTGATGAATCAGAACAATGGGCAGGGTTCTAGTTTTATTCTATATCTGAGCACAGAAAATGTTCTATATCTTAATCTGGGTGGCAGTTACATGATTTCTTACATAAAAACTGTTCAATACTTCACTATACGTACACTCACTTTTTTAAAGATTTTCTCTACTGTCCATATATGCCTACAATTAACAAAGCAAACACTGAGGTTCGAAAAATGCAAAATATGTATCCAAGATCATTAGTACTTCAAAAAATTTAGATACAGTTAAAAGTAGTTGACAAATAGTAGTGCTGTGGTTTTTAAATTTCAGAACATTGTATCCTTTAATGTGACACACAGTTTGGTAGAGAGAGGTTAAAGCAAACAGAAGAAAGTAGTCAAATACCAGAGCAGCAAATGGCGATCAAAATTAAACAGAGTTGGGAGTGCCTGAGTGCCTCAGTGAGTCCAACTTCGGCTTAGGTCATGATCTCATGGTTCACGCAGGTTCGAGCCCCACCTCTGGCTCTGTGCTGACAGCTGAGTCTGGAGCCTGCTTTGGATTCTGTGTCTCCCTCTTTCTCTGCTCCTCCCCTGCTTATGTATGCTCTGTCTCTGTCTCTCTTTCTCTGTCTGTCTGTCTGTCTCTCTCTCTCCTTCCCTCCCTCTCTCTCAAAAATAAACATTAAAAAAGTTTTCTTTTAAATTAAGCAGAGTTATATAGGACTTGAGAGAGTGTATAAGAAAAACAAATGTTGTGCTTTGAAAATTATTCTTTGTTGACCACTTGACAAAGTGTCCCAGAGTGAAGCCTTGGGACAAAGTGCCTTGGTGAGCTGCAAGTTCAAATTAGAAAGGACCACCTACCTAGTATTTTCCAGCTCTGCTGTTAATAAAGTTGCATCCCTGTCTCCCTTAAAGAGCTCATCTTTGTCTGTGATGGCAGCGAGCCCTTGGCAAGAAAAGCAACGCATTCCACAAGCCCCAGGGGATAATACTTTCTGCCCAATGACAAATCTGCAGACGGTCCCTTCTGCCTAGTTCCCTCCAAAATAATGGAAAACGCAATACAGACAATGAAGGAGCACATTGAAAAGTGGATACTCCATTCAGGAAAGGGCATTTTCCCCAGTGTTTAGGAAAAGGATCTCCCCAGTCCATCAGAGTTCAGAACTCAGAACAGAGCCACAGTTATCAAAGCAATCAGCAAAGCGGAAAAACTCCAACAACTCATTTCTTTGCCAAAGACTTCATGACCAGATGCCATGTGAGGCCATAATGTACATCCCAGAATATTAGATAGAAAGTAGAAGGAAAAGAAGGTGAAAGTGAGGACGAGATGCAAATGGGAAGACATAAAATCTACATGGAGCAGTCATGGGGGAAAAAAGAAAGGTGGGCAAATGCTGAGCTGGTTTAGGCCATTGTTCTGAGTTCAATGAAAGACAAGAACCAAAGGCAGAGGACAGAGAAAACTGCCCAAGTGCCCTGTCCCCTTCCACACCCAAATCCTGGAAACGTGTGGTAACAGTCAAATGTATCTTTAGTCCGAGACACTTTCAAGAACAAGAAGTTCAAAAACTGTCTCATTTTCTCCCACAAAACTGCTACCTTGAAATCTTACCAAAAGTGCTGATTCCCTCATTTCACAAAAAAGGGCCCCAAAAAGCAAAGGACAAATGCCCAAATGAAATGTACCTCTGGGAGTTATGCAACTGTAACCAATCAGTAAATGCAAGTAATTTCTTGTTAGTCTTGCCAGTTTTCAGAGGCCATTATACCTGGAGAGGCATGTGGGTGGGTGTCTGCAGGCACATATTGGGGTGGGAAAGGAAGATGACCAGAGTGGATACTCAGCCCCAAGCAGAGGAACCAAGAGAGGAGGCAGGAGAAACATGAGGCTGGAGCAGAAAAAACCTGCCGGAGACAATTTCCTTCATCGAGGTAGCAGGTTGTGAAGAGTGATTTCCTAGGATCCCTTCGGCTAACTGTTTTTTTATGGGCAAAAGGGGATAAAGAAGCTACATTTCTATAAACGTTAACACTGTCAATAGAACAGCCCCAACACAGCTGGAACATGTAAGGAGTTATCAGATTTGTAGATAGATGTATTATTCTTGTGGTAAAGGGCAAACTTGAAAAATGTATTCCAGCACAAATCTTAGTCTTTGGGGGCCAATCTAAGTTCCTCGAAAGGCAGCAACAAGTTTTCTGCCTTTAACAGATTTCAAGACCGACAGAGCTTTGCCCTATCCCACCCACAAAGCCATTACTCCAGATACATTAAAACCATAAAAAAAAAAACTCCATCATTTTTCAGATAAATTCACAACACATGCAATCCCAATTTGCAAACAACCCTCTAAGGTACACACAAATGTGCTAAAAACCACAACGCTTCATAGTCATATCAGAAATAATAGATGAGAGCGTTCCCAAGATGAGGCTCAAGTGATGGGTTTTGTGCCAACAATAGGAATTCTTAATGTGTAACAGCTAGAAGAACAGTTGAATAATTAAGTAACTTCCTGGGATATTGAGAGAGAAAAAAGTATACATGGAAAATAAATAGATTAAAAGAAAGGGATGCTCTGTGTGGTACACAAATTATACAAATTCTGAATAGCATTTACACTAGGTGATACCTGTTTCTTTAATCCTTTTTCTGTTCCAAATGTGTTAAGAACAGGATGAAAGGTAAGTTCATCTTTTGGCACCTGTCAGACCCTTCGGCATCTGTTGTTTGGCACCCTGGGAGCTCATTCTGCATCCGTGGGAGGGCCGGGGGTTAACCAGCAAGGGAAAATCCAGGTCAGAGACTCAGGACGGACAAACCTACGTCAGTCCCGCCCTGCTCTGCTCCCCAATATTAGAATCAGGAAAGCGCTGGGAGAGTAAGGCAAGCAGGCTTCGTGGGAGAAACCCACTTGTGCATTAGCACAGAGCTTCACACTTGATTGAATCTCTGTTGTCAACATCTTGATATTCTTAATCTTTTTTTTCTTTCTAACAAAATGCCTTGCACATTCATTTTGTACTGTGCCTCGCAAATTATGCCACCAGTCCTGAGTCTGGTCTGTCTTTAGGTGCTCCCTAGTATCAGAGGCTGCTCTCCAGACTCTTCCATCTACTCATGTGCTGTGTAGGTTAGAGTGAGTCTCTTTTGAAGAAGAAGAAGGAGACAACGACAACTTATATTCCAAATTCAGCTGACTAAGCTGTGTGTGTGTGTGTGTGTGTGTGTGTGTGTGTGTGGTGTGCACGCACTTGTGCGCACATGTGTTTCGATAGCAAACTTGGAAATTTTCAGTTCTTCCATGATTTTAGAAAGTAAGCACCACCCACAGAAATACACGCATGCAAGGACAGAAAAATATAGGTGGTTCTTTTTTTTTTTTTTTTAAGTTTATTTATTTATTTTGAGAAAGAGAGCACACACAAGTGAGAGGGGACCGGGGCGGGCCGGGGCAGACAGACGACCAGAAGCAGGCTCTGTGCTGAGAGCAGATAGCCTGATGCTCAAACTCACAAACCATGAACTCATGACCTGAGCCAAAGGCAGACACAAAACCGACTGCGTTCACCCAGGCGCCCCTTTTCTTTATTTTGTTTTAAAGGTCTCAATGCTCAAAACATTCCAGTCCCTGAACCACTTCAGGGAGTTGAAAATAGCCTATTTTCATGATGCTTGCCAAACTCTTAAAATGGAAGAAAATGATGAATCTAGAATTAGGCAAAATAAGGACCAGTTTATTCTTACATTCATTAATGCTTAAATGCCTGCGTAAAGTAAAATTCTGAGGTTGCTGGGAAAATTAATTATAGCTTTCAGAAGTATTCAGTATTCACTAGTTCCTGTAAAACACTAGGTAATACAAACGTGTTTTCCATCCCAGTTGTGCACATGATAGTAGGCCTTTCAGTAACATAACTTTGCCTAACAGCTGAGTTACTTCACAGTTAGACAACCACAGTCCTCAGACTAAAAAGGAAAAGGAAATAAGCTAGTCAAATGTGAAGTTTCTGGAAATATAAAACATTTTACAGAAAGCATAACCCTTAAAGAGACATTATCTAACCAAGGCTTTATCTGAACAAAACCTAAAGGCAGAGCAGATTAAATATAGAGACCACAGCACAGAAAGGGGCATGGACACGTGAGCATGGAGGAAAGCAGGGGAAAGCAGCATAAGGGAATAATTGTAGGTTTTACTAATGCCTTTTCAACTTAATTTCAAACACAGCCAGAAAAAATAAGTTGGAAAATCACAAAATTAATACCATTTTGAAAATTCTTTCTTTATAAACTTCTAATAGGGCAAGTCAGAATAAAATTATAGGCAATCCAGAGAAAAATCTGGATCTTGGGCCGACCACAAAAATTCTGCCACTCCTGAGGTCCTAAGGTCCAACACACAAGTTTTTCATAATGAAACTGGGGTGGGGAGCTAAAAACTGGTAAATTTATTTTAATTCATGTCCATGAAGATGGAATTTATACTTAATGCCTAACATTTAGAAGAGGCAAAAAATATTATGCATCTACACCGTGTGTAAGCTATACCTAAACAAAGACATAAGCTAGAAATGTGTTTATATGTATATGCCCAAGTATTCCAAACCAATATTAAAATGCATTAAAAATACAGATATTGAAAACAATGTAACATAAAAAGTCCTTTTTCAAATATACTTCCAGATCCTGAAATATATACACATTCTCCCTGTTGGGCAGGGAGAAATTATCCCTTAGGAAGAAGGCAACCATGATTTTACAACAAACCAAAAAACCAGCCTGAGACAATGAAATGTTTAAGAAAATAGCTTTTCAGCACTTTATGCACTTTTCCCAAATGATCATTATGGATCCAGAACAATAATAGCAAAAGAGGTACTCATGGTCCTACCTCAACTTTTTAGTAAAGTTTCCTTAGGCAAGCCATGGGAAACTCTGATGATTAATCCCCTTATCTGAAAAATGGGGGCAAGCATTCCTCCCCCAAAAGGCAGTGGAGATGTTTAATGAGATAATAGATGCAGAAAGCTTTTTAATTCCAGTACTGGATGTGGGGAACGGAAACGATTATTGCTAATTATAGCAACACATCAAGGTAGGTATCATTCTAATTCTGGGAAAAATAAGAGTAAGACACAAAGTTATTTGCTTCCGAAATGACTGAACGATGTTGAGCCAGAGAAAAGCTGAAAAGGAGATGATAAAGTAATTGACCAGCCAATCAAACAAACTATACTAATTCATCTTAAATAAAAATTAAATTAAGTACTTAAGATAATGTACAAATTCTCCAACTATACAAAACCTAAGCCTGTGACAATAAATCAACCAAGGCTACTTACTGTATACATATTAATAAATAACATATCTATTCTCCAAGTCCTAAACACAAAATAACCTTTTCTTCTAGATTTAAAGACATGCTCAGATCCAACCCACAACTGCTCAATCACTTCAAGCATTTTAAATCATTAATATAAAATTGGTCTTGCACTTTTATAAAAAAGTATAAAAGCATAGTAAAGTGAACAAAACATAGGAAAGCAAAAGTGTATATCCTAATTAATATGTGTGTGCACATGTGTGCTACTGACCCCCTGTTTTCTTTTTGATTCAGCTCATAGTTTTCCCCGTTCTAGGGTCTAATTTGTGAAATGCAAAGATACATAAAATCCTATTCTCATTAAAACACAGTCCCAAAACTTTTATGGCTTGAAATTTGAGTTCAACAACATCTGTACAATTACAAAGCATATCTTGTAGGAACAGAGCAGTTATCACAAATGCATACCAGTAGCACAATGTTAAAATCATTAAGTTTTATTTCATTACAATCCACTCTCTGAAATGCACATTGTCCAGCTTACAATTAATCATAATTATTCAACCCACAGCATAGCTCCACACAGCACCAAGAGGATTAGCAAAAGTGTGGCATTCTTACTTTCTGCCTGTTGTAAGACAGAAAGAAAATTCAGACAATATGGCACCACAGGAAAAGGGCAAACAGATTCATTTCCTGTAGAATAAAGAAAAGGTTTAAGAAATAGTTTTCTGCCCAATAGTCTATGGACTCGGGTTTCAAGTTTCTGAGTTTATGGAGTAAGCCATTTCAGGTCAATGTGTGAAAACCGCTTCGCATCTTCTTGTAAAGCTCTGTTAAGTTTTATTTTAAATTTGCTTTTTAAAATTATGTAGCATCAGAAGCTGCAGGTTTATAGTGTCACGCAGACCCTCTCATGAACCAATTTATACAAGTTACTAAAATGACAGCAATCACTATGAATACACTGCTCGGCCATCCTTACAGAAAAAGTTTAGAAACATAAAACATGTTCACTCACACACACATACTTATACGTGTGTATTTGTAAGCCAGATCTAAGTTTCAAAGGCAAATAGCTAAATTGGGAGAGAGGAAAACACAAAAAACATTTGTCCCCCTTTAAAAATTGTTTCTTCTTGGAAACAGTGCTACTGATATTTTAAGTCAACCAACATAAAAGTCATTTGAGTCTATGACCTCTCTCCTTTTGCTGACTGGGACAGAAGGACTAATTCTCTCCCAGGAAGCAGCAGGAACCTCCGGGAAATTATTTCAGAACCATCTCTGAAAAAAGAGCTAATAAGAGCTGAATCTCTGGAGACTGCAAATTTGAGAATATCAAAAAGTTCTCTATGAGTAGTCAGGAGATTGAGAGAAAAAGAAATAATAATTTAAAAGTTCAAAAAAAATCAGGGTAAGATCAAAGAAAAAGAACAGTATGCTGTTCAAGGGTAACAAAGAATGATACAGTTTATTAACAAGTTATCTAAATGTCTAACAAATATTTAAAACATTTTTAATCCTCATTGATATTTTTATTTAACTTTTTAAAAATGAAACTGTTTTAAGTATATTTCATTTTTTCTATAAATAAACTAGTAATTTGGCCCGTAAGACCAAATTAATTGTTTCACAAACTGAAAGTGCACAAAAGCAGAGTTGCCGGAATAGTTTTCATAGGATGGGTTTTGTAAATTTAAATTCACAAAAGGGACAGCCACCTTCAAATATTAAAGGACTATATTCCAGGGACTCAGAGAGCCTGCAGAGATCAAAAGTATTATTTTTAAGCAGTTTAACTTCTTAGTTTAGATGAAATCGTGAGGGATAAAATGTACAAGAAACACGATTTAGTTTAACATTTTTTTAATAAGAAAACATTTTACGAGCACCTGACTGCCTCACTCAGTAAAGCATACAACTCCTGATCACAAGGTCATAAGTTCGAGCCCCGTGTATGGTGTAGAGTTCTACCTAAAATTAAAAAATAATAATAATGAATAAATAAAAAGGAAAACATTGTGAAGTAATAAGTATGTCCTCTCTATAAATATTGGTACTCAAGTGTATTTTCTGGTGCAAAAATTACATTATTATAACAGAGGCTCCTCAAAATTCTGACCTTTCTAAACCATAACCCTGGAGCAATCAATCGTCAATCAACTCCTTCTGTACCTCTTTTAAAATTTTTAAATGAACTTAACACACAATTTTATTGTGCTCAATGATGTTCCACTAATAATGACCTATAAACAAAGAACAGAATAAATTCCAAAGCCCTTTAACCTACAAACTCCCAACATTACAGAATGCACAAATGTCCACGTTCTTTAGAAATCCTTAGCTTTGTCTGAAAATTCAGTGACTCCTTTAAAAACTGAAATTTTCCACTCCACTTAAAATAGCTTTTCACAACTCTTGGTGACATGAAGTGACATCTTGCACCAGTGGAGCTGGCATGTGAGAACACTCCCGTAACAGTGACAAAGTAGTCACAATCATGTAGAAATGAGAAAGTGACATCACAGAAAAGGAAGAATAGCACTCCGGTAAATGTCTATGAATCTATTTTAAAAGAAAATGGACCCAGGAAAGAACAGACCCAAAACGAACCTAGTGTATGTTTAAAGCAACAAATAGATGAGCCATTTCGAAACAGTAGACATTTCAAAACTTCACGTGTCTTTTGAGCTATGGGATCTCCATGACTGGTTATTTCCAGTTGGATCTCCAAAACATTAAACTCTCCATGCCTATGATCACATCATTCCTTCACCTACTCAACATTTCTGTCTGGCAGAGGCATTTTCAAACCCTCCGGAGCCACACACCCCTCGCATCCTGCTTAGGCACATGGTTCACACCTCACTGCGAATCTAATATTGCAAGCCAACCACAACATGGCCCCCGTCTCCTTTCTGGAGGCTGCTACCTGCTACCCTCCCCTGAAGTCCATTAGTGCCTCTTCGCCATGCCTCCTCGGACTCCACACCCTTCACTGCCTGTCTGCAAACTCTTCAGGAGCTGACTCAACCCCAGCCCTCCTGGGTTTTGTGGTCCTCTCCAGCCAAAGATGATGCTGGCACCTACAATGTTTATTGGCCTTCAAATATTTACTGAATGAATGAATGGTTTAAGTATTCTATATTTCCTTATATATTTATAGTCTGTTGTTTTCTAAATTTTATTTTTTTTTTAATTTTACCACCCCAATGGGATTGGGAATACCCAAGAACATGTAGGTATCTCAACTATTTAAAAAAAAAAAAAAAAAAGACAGAGGGACCTGGGTGGCTCAGTTGGTTAAGCTTTTTGACTTAAGCTCAGGTCATAATCTCACAGTTTGGGCGTTTGAGACCCCCATCAGGCTCTGTGCTGACAGCTCTGAGCCTGGACCCTCTTTTGGATTCTGTGTCTCCCTCTACTTCTATGCCCCTCTCTTGCTCACATGCGCGCTCTCTCTCTCTCTCTTTCAAAAATAAATAAATATTTTTTTAAAATGTTTTTAAGAGAAGCCAACAGGCCCAAAATGGAGTCACTTGTGCTAAGACCACATCACCAAACCAGGACTTAATATCTTACTTAATTATAGTTTCTCTCAGCTGAATGGGATGCTGTCCAATTCATGAATCACTAAATAAAGCCAATAAGATATTTAAAATTTACTCAGTTGAAATTTTTGTATTTATTTATTTTAAAAGAGAGAGAGGGCAAGCACATGAGAGAGAGAGTGAGAGAGAAAATCTCAAGAAGGCTCCACACCATCAGCGCAGAGCCTGAAACAGGGCTCAAGCCCACGAACCCCAAGATCATGACCTGAGCTGAAATCAACTTAGCCAACTAAGCCGATCACTTAACCAACTAAGACATCCAGGCTCCCCTACTCAGCTTAATTTTGTTTTTCTTTTTTTAATCACATTCACATTGCTGAATCTCCCCCCACCACACATCACCCTGTGACTCACACATTGTTGCACAAACAGTAGATGTTCAAATATTTAATGGGGGCTCAGAATATAAATAGCAGTTAGGAATCATCTGGTTTAACCACCCATTAAAAATCTTACAGTACCCTCTACAATATTCACCACACCCTCTGCTTGAATTCCCTCCCTCCCCTGGCTTCCTCCAGTAATCTTTGACAGCTCTGACCATAGGAAGCTTTTCCTGACATAGGATTCTGGCCTCTTCCTTGCCCACTGTACTGAACAAGCTTATCTCTGCTTCTGCATGATAGAATGAACTTGTAGGTTTATCCCTTCATCTATTTACTCGGCAAATACTTACTGAATACCTACTTGCTACCCATATGCCAAGGACCAATATACCATGCGCGCGCACGCGCGCGCACACACACACACACACACACACACACACACACACACACACCTATCACCTCTGCAACCACTACCATGGTCCTTGCTCACATGGAGTTACAAAGCAGAAAATATGGACATTGTTCAGCAAACCACCCATGAAATATATCCCCAATTCATCAACCACGGGCACACAATATGATCCTGACCCCCTTTGGTCATCTTGGCTTCTTACTCTCAAATGCCACCAATTTATTACCCCAAAAAAAAAATTATTTTCAAGAAAACACTGCCTGCATTCCTAATAACCAAGATATGACTCTTACTCTATCAACAGCCCAAGCAGCTAAACTCATGCTCATGATCTCAGCTTCCATTCGTATTTTCATGCTTCTTTCCCATTTACTTTATTCCAAACTCCCTGTCACTGGAAAGTAAGAGGTTTTGGTGAAGCAGAAGTTCTTGCTCCTCCTCCATCAGTCTGAACCAAGAAGAGAATCCATTTTACAGACAAAACCTTTCATAGGCCTTCCATACAGAAACTAAAATCAATAGTAGCATCAGTGTATCTTTACGTTCTGGAATATATGTCATTTCTTACGAAAAAGACAATTGAGGAAAACAGTGAAGACTAAAGCAGTTAAGTCGAAATTGGGATGGAGCATTATACCAACCTCGGAATCCAATTTATTTCTGCATTTCTATTCTGCTTACACATTATCAGCTTAAAGCTCTCACAGATAAACAGAGGAAAAGTTCGCTTTACAATTTCAGGGCACTTTTTAATTAAAGCGATTCAAAAGCTTGAAACAAGTGAGAAATTTCTGATTCAAAGTTGAATCACTAACAACAAACCAGCTCTCATTCCTTACTTTAAAAAAAAAAAAAAGAATCACCATATCGCGGTCGCGTGCGTCCCCCTGTTATCACACAACTGAATCGCCTGAAACGCTCCTGACACAGAAGCGGGCCCGCGGACGGGTGCTACCGCAGGACAGGGGGTGGCACGCATTCGCCCGGGAAGGCCAGGGCCCGGTCTCAGCCTTCCCTCAGCAACGACAGGTTCAGAAAATCCTTGGAACAGAGACCTTGGAAGGTTTGCACAGAAAGACCTAACGCAGCAGGACACACCGAAGAACTGGTCATTTCCCACATGGAACACTGAAGCGTACATATCCGTGCGCTCCTAGAAGTTTACGAACAGCCTCGGAAACTCCCATGAGAGATCCCAAACACCTGGGTTCACAAGGCGACCTGGAATCCGCAGCACCTTTGCCGTCACACCCTTTCACAAGTATCCGTACATTGGTTTTTTTATTTAAATATTGTACTTTCTAAAGAGGCACACATAATGTGTTCCTATACTCTAGAAGTCTTTATGGAGGGCTATTCCAAGGGGGACAAATGCAATCATATTATTCACAGATTTAAAAAAAAAATTAATGTCAGGTTTTTCTCTTATTAAACCTACTTCCCAGTACAAAAACTGAATAAGGACTGTGTGCCTAAATATGCTGTCATTTAAAATGCATCCTTACTATATGTTGTTACTCATAGGTCTAACAGGAGAAACCTAACAGGGGACCATGGGAAAAGGAAGGGGGGGTGGGAAGAGTTGGGAAAGGGAGGGAGGCAAAGAGAGACCTTTGAATCCTGAGAACAAACTGAGGGCTGAAGAAGGAGGGGGATAGGGGGAGGGGGGTGATGGTCAAGGAGGGGGGCACTTGTGGGGAAGAGCACTGGGTGTTATATGGAAATCAACTTGGTAATAAACTATTAAATAAATAAATAAATAAATAAAAATAAAACGCATCCTGAAGGGCACCTGGGTGGCTCAGTTGATTAATAAGCAACTGACTTCAGTTCAGGTCATGATCTCATGGTTTGTGGGTTTAAGCCACACGTTGGGCTCTGTGCTGACAGCTTGGAACCTGGAGCCTGCTTAGGATTCTTGTCTCCCTCTCTCTCTGCCCCTCCCATGCTCACACTTTGTTGCTCAGTTGCTCGTGCTGTGTGTGTGTGTGTGTGTGTCTCTCTCTCTCTCTCTCTCAAAATTAAACATTAAATTTAAAAAATTTTTTAATTAAAAAAATAAAATGCATACTGAAGGATGTCTGGGTGGCTCAGTTGGTTAAGAGTCCAACTTCACTCAGGTCATGATCTCGAGGTTCATGGTTTCAAGCCCCACATCAGGTTCTGGGCTGACAGCTCAGAGCCTGGAGCCTGCTTCAGATTTTGTGTGTGTCACATCAGAGATAAAAATGAGTTTATATCTGTAAGCAAACTATTAATTTCAAGTAGCCCCGTCAGGCTACATAAAAACACTGAATAAATGATGGTTACGTGAATTTACTGGATAAACTTCAGTCAGTTGTTTTTAGTTTGTTTTACGAAAACAAGAAGCTTTTGGAAAACAAGACTATTTTGCTAGGATAAATGCATGACAGGACTTGTACTGTGTGGCTGTGCTTGTTTTGGTTTGGTTTTTGTTTTCTTAGGGCACAGCACATTTTCATGTTAATATCAGGTCTCATAATCCTCCAAAGATGAAAAGAGTGTGAACTCTGCTCTTTCAGGAGCTGCTTCATCGTTATCTATTTTTCCCCCTGACAAAGGGACGGTGGTGTTGCCCACCTTCCGGCCCCCCAGCCGTGTGCCAGAGGCTGCAGAGTTTTCGGGCCACACGGGAAGCACCGGTGCTCCTGGCCCCTGAAGGCAGACTGAGTAGAGTGATGACACAGGAAAACTCTCCCCCAAGAGCGTTCTACAAAGACACACATGAGCATATGGAAATAGAAGCCAGGCCTCGACAGCCTGGGAGTGAAAGCCGACAGCTGTGTTGTTAACACATGCAGTAGAAGCCGCAGAACACCACCCAAGGCTGTTCCCACCAGTGAAGGAACTGCATTTCACCACCGTCTGACAACATCTATTTATAGCAGACCTGAGTTCTCCAGACACATGATTATTTATGCACATTAGATATGCATTATTTAACAGTGCTACGAAACCAAAACAGGCGTCTTCCAGGCATCTTCTAATAGCCTATCAAACTTTTCCCCCTAAATAAGTAGGTCCTGTTTTAGGTCACTTAAATCATCAACTTCAAGCAAAAACAAGGCATTTGAATTTAAAACCCCTGGGACAAAAGGGCTCTACCATCTTAACAAAACAGGTGGCTGAAAGGGGAACTAAAGGACTTTAGTTTAGAAGACTTTTTTATTAATCTTTTTTTAAGCTTATTTGTTTACTTAGAGAGAGACAACACAAGTGGAGGGGGGACAGAGAGAGAGAGAATCTCAAGCAGGCTCAGGGCTGCCAGCGCAGAGCCTGACACAGGGCTTCAACTCACGAAACCACGAGATCATGACCTGAGCTGAAATCAAGAGCCGGACAGACACTTTACTGACGGACCCAGCCAGGCACCCCCAGAAGACACTTTAAGTGGGTACAACTCAGCAATCCATTCCTCCCCCATCCCAACCCCAGGCCCTGCCGCCTCCACACAGGTCTGTGGCACAAGCTGGGCCCACACTCACCACCCTTCTCGCACTGTCCACCACACAGTCTGGCCCACAGAAACGGCACACGGCCGTTATTTTCTGTCAGTGTCTTACACCAGCGCCCTTGGACCCACCAGCCTTCAATGACAAACTGTTGTCTCATGACTGCCTGTATCTTCCACTATAACGTGTGAACCCCTACTGGTTTAGGCAGGAAAATGTAGGAAAAAAGGTTAAAGACCCCTCCAGTTGGAAAAAGCCTTTGGAATATAAGCCACAGCTTTTATATACTAAGCATGATATTTTGACCCCTGCCCTACAACTGTGAGGAAACAAGAACTGTTTGAAAAGGAAATTGGGTAGAAACCACAGAGAAGAGCATCTTTGGTGACTAAGGGCAGAGTCTTCTCAGGCAGACTTATTTCTGCTCAAAGCCACACAATGGGAATAAACAGTCCCACTTTGTATACTGAAAACAGAAAAAGAGTAAGCCATGTCAACCCGGGTCAGGTGAGGCTTCTGGGATGCCACAGGTGCACCCAGAGGTCAACACAGTCAGCCAGACCCACACTGAGTTGACAGGCACTGTGCCCGGAAGGGAGCACCCACCCCAAAGGGCAGCCCAGGATACCCAGGAAGGACAGGTCTTCATTATGGCTGCCCCCTGGGCCTGTCTGCAGACAGGAGGAGGCTGGTCAGGTGGCTGGAAAGCTGAGAGCCCACCCTGCAGGCTCCCAGAGAGACCCCGTGGCAGCAGCTGCTCACCTCGCTCCACTGCACAAGGTGAGGGGCCGCCAGGCACCCCTGTCCTCTAGGACACCACATCCCACTGCAGTGCGGAGCTGGGATAAAGCTTCCCCCATGGTATTACCTCAAATGCAACCTGGCAGAGGCCCAGGGCACCCCGCTGGGGGATGTCAGCTTCTCGGGGCTCAGGCCGGGGGCGTGGGTCAGCAGCCTTCAACGAACGTGTATCAACAGCTCTCCGCTCCGAGATGCAGTCACGTAGGAGCTCTGAAGGGTGACCTCTCATGGAGTCCACAGCCCTTGGCCAGGCTCAGGCATTAAGATTCCATGGAAACCTTACTACATATTCCTGAATTTGGGGAGTCATTCACATGCACCTGATATTTTACCATTCTCATGAAGGTTCCTAGTATCTCTTCCCAGTAGGGCAAGTGGGAATTATTTTTCTCACATAGCAAGATTAGGTCACTGGAGATCAGGGAAGAGCCCACATAACACATTTACTGAGCACAGACCACACGCCTCACACACATCTTGGTGCAAGCCATGCTTACTAGTGAGACGCAAGTCTACCCTTTCGAGGCACAGACCCACAGCCGGTGTCTGGGCTCACCATCTTGCAGAAAAGTTACACAGCTGTGGCTTCGGTCTAACACTCAGGCCGACATGATGTATCTGGAGAAATCCACATTTAGTTAAATCTCATTAATGGTACCTGAGTGGGAGGCTAAGATAACTTCAAATTTTGAAAACAATGAAATTGAGAAGATTCAAAGTAAAATTAAAAATCAACTTTACCAGAGCTATATATTTATTTGGGTTAAGTTCTTAAGCCTAAAACAGAACAGATGGCTAAGATCTTGTCCATCCAATACTATCTTTCAGAATGTCTTCAAAATGTCCAGCAGTGGGACAGATTGCTTTTCATCTGGTCACCTACACCACGCCCTCTTCCCCAAAGAAAACGAAGAAGGACGTATAAATACTAGAATTAAATTCAGTGCAGCAAGCTGCACACTGGGGCAGCCAGAAGGAGCCAGGACTGAGGCAAGACCAGACTCACAGCTCCACTAAATGCTCGTGTTCACTGAGTGAAATGGCAGGAGCACTGGCAGCCCCTTTAAAATCACTCTCTGTGTTGCTTCCTTTCTCTCCCTTCCTTCTCTCTGTGTGGAGAAGTGTCCTCTTCGTCTATCTTTCTGTCTTTGATTCTCAAGCTCTCTCTCTTTGTGGGAATAAAGCTTTTCATTGTAATTTCTCTTTCTCCTAGGGAGGACAAAGGAAGGAAACAGAAACAAAGAAGACACACAAAATAATTGGACATTATTCCGTGATTCACTCATAACTCTATATTTTGGCAGTGCACGGGCTCCGAAACCACTTACAGAACATGCGTTATACATGTTATGACTAAAATGTACTAAAGGGACACCCGGGTGGCTCAGTTGGTTAAGTGTCTGACTTTGGCTCAGGTCAAGACTTCAGGTCAGATCTCTGGGCTCCTGAATTTGGGCCACTCGTCAGGCTCTGTGCTGATGGCTCAGAGCCTGGAGCCTGCTTCAGATTCTGTGTCTCCCTTTCTATCTGCTCCTCCGGGGCTCATGCTCTCTCTCAAAAATAAATAAACATTAAAAAATTTTTAATGTAAAATTAAGAAGGAAATTCTTACTGGTCTCAGGGCCTTACCCCATATTTGGATATGAACATCTGAACATTACCAAGGAAATGACAAACACATGAGAAGAACACAGCCATGACCCTTACATCTAACGTAACTAGATGTCTGATAGTTTCAGGGCAAGTTTGTTTCAATGGTCCCCTCTTTCTCACTACATCCAAAAATATGTGACAAAAAGTACATATCCAAAAATACAATGTGACAACTAATGTAATGAACACTTATGCCCACTTATGAAGCTTAAGCCGTCATGTGCAAGACTTCCTAGGCTCAGATAATGACATGATACCTGACCTTGACCATATTCTATAAGACTTCACTTTTTTATTAAATTTTTTTAATGTTTTATTTATTTTTGAGACAGAGAGACAGAGCCTGAGCAGGGAGGGGCAGAGAGAGAGGGAGACACAGAATCAGAAGCAGGCTCCAGGCTCTGAGCTGTGAGCATAGGGCCCAAGTCGGAGGCTTAACCGACTGAGCCACCCAGGCGCCCCAAGACTTCACTTTTTAAGCCAAGCATCCTTTTGAATTATATTGTCCTGAGATGTCCATCTATTATGCATTGAGTTGTGTCCCCTCCACAAGAGACATATTGAAGTCCTAGACCCTGTACCTGAGAAAGTGACCTTATCTGGAGATAGACCCTAAGTTAAAATGAGGTCACTAAAGTTGGCCCTAATCCAACGTAACTGGTATCCTCAAAAGGAGGGAAATTTGAACATGCGAACTGAGGGAAGAAGGCAGGAGAGGGTAACACCCTGTGCCACTGGAAGACTGGGGGGAGACAGCCACAAGCCAAGGAACACCAGGGGCTTCCAGAAGTTGGTCAGAGGCAAGAAACAGCCCTTCCCCGGAGCCTTCAGAGGGAAGTTGGCCCTGCTGACACAGGCTTCAAGTTCCTGGCCTCCAGAACTGAGAGATAATAAATTTCTGTTGTTTTAAGCCATCCAGTTCTTGCTCTTCGTTACAGCATCCCAACAAAACTAACTGACCAGCCAGAAGCATTTTGACCAAAGCAGGTTTTTAAGTTTCATGTGGGAAATAAGACAACTGATTTCAGGAGGAAATGAGGGGCACAGGTGGGCCCACACAGGCTGCCGGGCCAGGCTTTGAAAACATCTGAGGCTATCTGCACACGTACTGGCTGGCTCTCCGTGGGGGTGGCCTGCCTCTCGGTCTGAAGCCCAGAAAGAAAGGGGTGCCATTCACATGGTCCGTCCTCATCTGCCCAACTCTCCTGGGGCCTGCACAGCCAAGATTCAGGGACTAATTCCTAATAAACCTAAGATCTTCCTCCATGCTATTCGGGAATGTTTTCCAAAGCCCTGAAACGTTCCCTCAGCCGTTCCCTTTCCTATGGAGAGGTACTGCATGGGAGCTCACACCGTGTTTGCTTTCACTAATGATGCAACCGAAAGATACACCCGGTAGTCTAAACTCAAGCTCATCTTTGATGCATCTGTACTCCAGGTGGCCAAGTAGCCCAAGCAGCAGGGACCAGTGGTTTTGTTTCTTATTAAGTAAACCCTGAGTGGGACACCTTTAATATGGCAATTCATTCAACATCTATTGAATACCCACTATGATTTGGGGCAGGGGTCAGCAAACTTGTCTTAAAAGGCCAGAGAGTAGGCTTCTTAGGTTTGGGGAACCATGCAGCCTCTGTCTGACAACACCCACTGCTGTGGCGGTGAAGAGCAGGGACAGATAGGACACACAGGGAAGGGAGTGGCTGTGTTCCAACAAAGGCCAGATTTGGCACAAGGGCCACATCTGGCCAAGTTGATTTAGATGATGGGGGTACGAGGCAGCTCTGCCCTTAGGAGGCTCTATCTAGCCTGAGACACAGGGACTGGCAAGCAAAGGGCTTTGACAGTCATGCTACCCAAAACTAATGGGCATCGCCAATGAGAGAGAAGGGGCCACACCTGTGTCCTTAACATGTAATTTTGGTAAGGGGGACAGTGGAAAAACTGGAGACCAACAAAAAGGAAAAATAAAACAAAAGGAAGGGGGAAAAACTGAAGAGCTACAAAGAAAAAATGCATCACAGATAGAAGGGGTTCACAAGACACCATTCACGTCACAGGTAACGCTAACAGTCTTTGCCAATATGTCCTAAATATGCTTTTTAAAAATCCCCTTGAAGAGCCAAATGACCTATGAATGGGTAAAAGAATAGGTCTTTAAACCCTCCCCCCAAAACAGAAAACCAGGGTGTTAAATCCCTCCTTCACCACAATCCTAGCAGCCATCTACCATGGCCGAGTTATGAGGTGTGAATAATGTACATGATTGGCGCTGTAATGAAAAGTCCCCAGGCAGAAACACACAGTCCCCGTACCATGCTCTGTGGACATCTATTTTAACAAGGCTGTGTGTGATTTACTGCCCCTGATTCTCATATTAAACATTTTCAATATCTTTTAGCAGTTTGATAAAACCTGTTAAAATTAAATTCCAACCACAATGCACTCATCCACACCTTAGGAAGCAAAGGTTATACTAATGTGATCTCTCTTTATAGCCCTCGCCAAAAAAAAGAGGAAATCTTTTAGACTACATGTACCAAAGTAGTAATACGAAAGCATGAAGAGGGATTTCCCCCTTAATTTATACACACAACACACTAAGGTCAATGAACACACAAAGCTCAGAACATCTACTTACTGCAACCCCAGAAAGAAAATCACCTCCAATCTACTACAGGAAAACGCCACAGAGAGGCCCTCAGCTGGACACATTTCATACACAGATTGATCAAAATTAATAATGCATTACATTATTTGAGATCCATTAAAAAGAGACCACCCAGTGGCTCAAATGTTTGAGATAAAACACCACATATGGTTGTCATAACCCTCCATCTAGTGACTTATTTAAAACTACGTGCCAAAATGTTGAAGACTCTTGGCTTTCATTAGATTCTAAGACGATTTTTTTTTAAACTTGTTTTCCTGAGGTCCATAGTCCAGAGTATGTACTCACCAAATATTACAGATTGAGGATATCTAGATGTCGATTTACAGATACGTAGGTAAACACCTAATGCATGAGATAATTAAAAACAGATCCACACAAGAGCGTGTGCTTGGTCAGCCTCACTAGGCTTCTATTCCCCACGTAAATGAGCAGCTCCCCAACGCAGAGCCCATCAGCCTGGAGCAGGGGGGAGGGGCCAAGGCAGGAGAGCCTCAATGGCAGACACAGCGATGATAATCAGGACTTTAGAAATTAAAATCATTTCAACTCCCTGTGGGCCCTGAGCTTAGTCGCACGGAACTGGTTCCCTGAGCACCAAGACTAGAAAAATAGATTTCCTTCTGCGTACACTCTAGGCCTTGGTTGATTTCATGGAGGGTTAAGCGACAGTCACAGCACCCTGCCGATGCCTGGGCCCTGGCTGCATGCAAGAAGGCACCTCTCAGATCCAGTTCCCAACCTCCAAACACATGGCCAACCACAGCCACGAGCCCAGGCCTGAGCCTCTCAGTCCACGCTCTGCCTCTCTCCGTATGGCTGCACTACGAGGAGCAAAGGAAAATCCTGACTTTCCAATATTCCAATAACTGGCTGAAATGATCTGTGAGGCAAAACGTCTTTGTGATCAACTTTCCAAATGCACCACTCGGCCCCACCCCTGCGGCCCCTCCATCACCAAGCTAGCACTGTTTCTTCTAAACTTCTCCTGTGTGGCCTGAAAAGGCAAATGATGTCAAGGCAAGTATATGGATCAGGCTACGGTGAGTGGCAAGAGACAAGTGCAGAGAAAACACTGTGGGACCAAGCAGTCGGCCCGCACTCTGAGGAGGGGACAGCGGGACGAGGCGGTCGGAGAGCTCCGTTGTGGTCCTGCAGCGTCAGTGAGGGACTGACACCATGTGTCCACTCACAGCTTGCCTGGGAGCTGACACTGATCCCAGGAATGGCCAACCAGGCAGAGTCCTCAGGCTGCTGCTCCACATGACACACAACTGAGATATATCGGGAATCCTGGGCACTTCTATTTAAACGTCGGCATGGCAGTCTTGGACATTTACAATGCTGTTAAAAAAAAAAAAATTAACTAACCCAATTAGACCTCAGCAACTGGCTCCTTGCTGACTTTACCTGTCCCATATCCCAGTCTCCTCCTGCCCCCGCCCACCCAGGCCTAGACTCCAACCCCACAATCAAGCCACGGGAGCCAGCGCACCCTGCACACCAGTTAGGAGACCGACCCAGTGCTTGCTCCCGAGTGCCTGCAGCTGACTCAGACTGAAGGAGCTAACTTTAGTTTCAAGGGGCTCAGACAAGACATACCAGAGAACAAAATTATAAGGGGGAAAGGTATAAATAGTTTGACACAGATAATTGTAGATAAATGCTGCCAACACTAGCTCTCTGGCATGGACACCAGGTAGATAAAATTCAGAAATGCTGCATTTAGACAAATTAAAAATGGGTTGGCTAAAAATGTATATTTTGAAAGTGAGAATCTGACGCAGTTAAAAGCTAATTATACTGATTACACACAAATACAAATTGTTGGGAGCATATAGTTCTAGAAAATAGACCTAGCAAGCTATAACATCATAGCAACATTTAGAATATTTACACTGATTCAAATGTAAGGAGCCAGGGGCATCTGGGTAGCTCACTCGATTGAACAACCAACTCTTGATTTTGGCTCAGGTCATGATCTCGTGGTTCATGAGTCCAGCCCCACATTGGGCTCTGCAATGACATCATGGAGCCTAATTGGAATTTTCTCTCTCTCTCTCCCTCTCTTTCTGTCCCTTTCCTGCTCATTTGCTCTCAAAATAAATAAATAAATTACACACACACATGGCGGCGAAGGGGGGGAGGGGAGGGAGCCAAGTATAATTTTTGAAAATTTTCTAATACATTGTTTGAGTGCATTTTTTGTTTGTTTGTTTGTTTGTTTACTTCCTATGTAACCCCAGTGGTGAACAGATCCCTGTGGCCAAAGGAGACGTCAGGGAAGACAGCTCAAGGCGGCTGGGCAGAGGTCTAAGAGGCAAGCCTGGGTTGCTGGCCAAATACCTGGGCAGCACTCTCATGCTCAGAAGTCTGGAGCTGGAAACTCCAGCTTTGGGATTCTGAATGAAAGGCTGTTACTGTAGATCTGTGGCATCTGGCTGGGTCAGACAGTGAAGCATGCAATCTTGGGGTCTTGGGCCTGAGCCCCACGTTGGGCTTTGAGATTAATTTTAAAAACTAATAGGAAATAAATAAAGTTATTACTGTATATCCTCATCCACAATTCCAAATTCAATTGCATTTGCCTCTCTCATTCCGGCTCGAGTTCTGAGGCCTGCCCCTTTCTCATTAGAAAGGTAATTGGTAACACACATAGGCAATTGGAAGCTAGAAAACGTTAAAAGGGGATCATGTTAGCAAATGAAACTCTTTCCCTATCGGAAACGGGGCTGGGAGAGCACTGAAAAGAGGAAGTGGCACGGAAGAACCACAGGAATACATCCAAAGCCTCTTCTCTTGTGACCAAGAAAATGGGGGAGTTGTAAGAAATTATCCCCTAATTACTAAGGAGCTGCTAACAGATGAAGTCAATCTATATTTGCTGATGCAGAAACACATCCAAGATATATTGGCAGAATAGTATGTATAGCAGGAAACCATTTGTGTGTGTGGGTGTATTTAAAATGCTCATATATGTGCAGAAAATTTCTGGAAGGATACAAGCAAAAAAAAAAAAAAAGATATTGTGTTTTCCCTCCAGGGGAAGAAAAGGGTGTGGTATTCAGGGAATTTTTATTTGTCCACTTTACACATTTCTCTGCTTTCTTTTCCCATGAGTGTGTACTACTTTTCTGATTAAAAAAAGTCAGGCTTTAAAGGAACAGAAGGATTTGAGAGTAGGGCAGGTGCAAGGTTTTTAAGAACTGTTCAGTTTAATAAGAAGAAACAAAAACATGGCTAAAAGTCTCTTCACATACACTATAAATAGCTGAAAACAAAAGTATCTCCAAATGAAACTTGGAGACAGTGTCGTCGTTTACAGAGACCCTAAAGTTGGTGCTTTCAAATGCATTATGGGTTGAATGAAAGCCGCAGAAATACCATTCTAGAATTGGGAGCCTTTTCAATTCGCTGGGTGATTTCTAGTTAAGATTGAGGCTGTAGGGCTGGGAACAAAAGCCATCAAAAAGCAAGGAGGTGGCATGGTGAATATGAATGAGGTGAGGGCAGAGCTAAGATGGCATTGCCGGCAGCAGCGGTGCGCGCCCTGGAACACAGAGGTGCTGGAAGAACGGGCACCTCTGCTGGGCGCCCAAAACCTAACTCCTAATTGGAGCTCCAGAGCACACTCAGAAACTTCCACAGTGTCCTTATTTAAAAGGCTGCTCCAAACCAAAGAGGGATAAGTGAGGCCCTGGAAGGGAAGGGACTTGCTCCAGCCTGAGTATCACAGACTAGATAAAGGATTCTCCCCGGAATGCTTGCTCTTGACCATATTGCTGATACTTCAGTGTTAGGTGCACAATGTGAAAGGCGCAGAACTTCAAGTTGTCATAGCCAGAAAGTATCAGTGAGTCCGTTTTTTTGCTGAGGTCAGCTCCGGGCTACCATTCTGGGCAAGAGGCGCTGGCAGGACTGTTGAGGCCAGGGACCCTAGGGTCACACAGTGGACCCCTGAGTCCTGACGACTCCTCTGCCAACATGGGAAAGTTTCTTAACCTTTCTGTCTGTCCTGAGTGACCTCAGAGAGGGCTGAAGACAACAGGTATAAGGAGCCCCCACTCAAGGGAGTTGTCAACGGTCTGCGTGGGACACTGCAGCACTTAGAATGCGACCTAGGTCACAGTCAGGACTCAAAAGTACGATCCTATCATCAGAACCCAACCGTTGAGTCTGCGGACCTGCTGACTCCTTGAGGTCAGCTAGCATGAAACAGAAAATACGCTTTTAATGCTCACTTCTTTCTATTAACTCAATCTCAGAGGGGGGTGTGGAAAGGATAAAAACAAATGAGCACCTACTGGTATATACCACATACTGTGCTGCACCTTCACAAACCAACATGGCAATCTTCACGTGAGCACCGTGGATAGCTCTTCTCCTGACTAGTAAAGTAAAGCAGGAAGGTTCTGGAACTACCCGAGGTTGCAGCAGTGGTGGCATGTGACAGTCTGGACTCTGAAGCCCAGGCCTGGTGGGTACAGAGCCTGTACACAACCCGCCAGACCACAATCCAACAGTGGGTGTTTGGTTCAAATGATGAAAAGGATCACTTTTCTCAATTTACTGTTCTTAAACACACACAAACACACACACTCTTTGTCTCTCTCCCTCTGTCGCCGGGTCTCTCTGTCTCTAACTCTAACTCTCTCTCTCTCTCTCTCTCTCTCTCTCTCTCTCTCTCTCTTTCTCTCTCTCTCTCTCTCTCTCTCAGTTGTTCTTATTCTGCCTGAAGGATAAACTCATGCCTTAGCATGTGCCAAAGGCCTTTGTCAGTTGAAGCCAAAGCAACAATGAGCCCAAACTCCCAGGATATTGGCACATAACCTCCCCCGTCCTCGCCAGCAGGACTTGGCATCTCCTTTTACCCTCCTCTGCCCTCATCTCTAGCTCACCTTAGCTGTCCCAGCCCATGTCGGCCTGCACACCACACCACACGCGTGCCACCTTGTCCACCAGGGCCTGCGGCCGGCACCTCTTTCTCGCTAACCCTCCACGGGGGTCCCCGTCCTGGGTCACTTACACACCACCAGTTCCTTGCCTGACCTCACCGTCCGGAGGGTGAGAAGCTCTGAAAGCAGAAGGCCAGTAACTGAGATGGTTTCTGCCAGACAGAAGGGAAATGAAAACTTAAACGAGACCTCGAGTAATCTCAGCAAGAGTCGGACTAATAGTGATGCTGAAGAAAATATGCCAGTTCCCATCAAGCCTGATGCCGTCAACCAGTTAGGAGAATAAATTAGTTTCTTTCATAATGGGCTATGTTCTGCGTTAATTTGCCTGCATGCTGGAATGGAGGATTAGTACGTAAAGAAAAGGTAGGGTGGGGGAGGGGCTGGTCCGAAGGTCCTGCTTGCTGTGACAGAGAAGCTGGAAGGTCAGTGCTGGAGCGTCCGTGCACGGTTTGGAGAAAGTATGTTAAACAGCAAAACTAAGGAGGATGGAGGAATTCTGCAGTTGCTCATCATACACAAATCTATCAGACAAATGTCTGTCAAGCCTTTTCACAGTCAAATCCCTAACTGAGGTGATAACAAGTTGAGAAAAGGCATGAAGCCTAAAAGAAACGAACCTAAAATCAAGATGGCAGTCTAAGACACAAGTAACGCAAATGACATAAAGACAAATTAATACTATAAATTATACTCCTTCGCAAGAATAGTTAAATGTTCCAATTTCGCATCTGCTTTATTTGCAGAAATCAATAAGTAAAGTAAACCTGTTAACGAAGATTCAATCAGGTACTATGAGCACAGTTTCCAGCAAGATGGATACAGTTATCCATATGCTTTTATTTGCAAGCATTTTTCATTTTATTCAAAACAAAGATGAAGCCACAGAGCAAGCATTCTCCCAACTAACTCTTCTTGTTTTATGCCTCAAAACTGTTCTGGGAATTTTTAAAAAGCTTGCTATCAAGGGCCTGAGACTGAATTTGAAAGTCCTACAACGAGACATCCATTAACATTATAGCTCACCCCCGTCCACAAGTGCCAGTCTCATACAAGTGTAGCAGGCCTTGCCGTGGAGACCAATCACCAGGACTCCAGAATTTCCCGGATCGTGTATTTGAATTCACTACAATGCTTTGTCACTGGGGGTCTCTGTGTTCAGTAATAATGTGCTTTGTTCTCACAAGTGCCCCTCGCACCTGCCAACTGAAAAGAAAGCCACGGAGACTTTTGCTGAACAGCGTGCAATCGTGCTGCTCTCTAGTGGATGCTGCTGGCCCCGTATTTCTAAAGAAGGACCGAGAAAGCTGGTAGAAAAAGGCAAGGCCAGTAGAGAAAAAGCTGACCCGACTGAGTCCACAGAGAAAAGGAAAATGGATACAAAAGCTAACCTAAGAAAATATATAGTGATCACTCCTAAAACTTCAATGGTCTTTTATGGCATCAAATAATCAAGATTGCAGGCATGAAACATACTCAACTTCAGAAATGTATAGATACTCCTTTAAAAATTTACATACTGAAAAACTTATACAAAAGTGTGTCTGTATCTATACATGTGCATACAGACACAACACACACACATACATTGAGTGCACCCTGCCCATCATATACTGGGGAGGGACAATTCGATGCCCACAAATATAATGGCTGTGTTAGTCTAGTAGACAAAGAACACAGAAAGATAATCCAGATGCTGCGGGAAGAAGGGAAGGTGGAGAGTAAACTTAACTAGGCTGTGAGATTCTCCATTTCAAGTGTAATCATTTACCAGGATTCAGAGCAGGAAAAAAAAAAATACTTATATGTAAGAACAATTATAATCAACAGTAAGTCATGAAGCCACCAGTAAAAAACAGCCAGGCTTTCTCTTTTTTTTTTTTTTGCTGTATATTAATATCACACCAAAAATTAAATTTGTCTCAATTCACAGTAAGATTTCCTTCATAAAACTCAAAACAAATGGGGGGAGAGGCAAAGTGGGACTCAAGCCACATTTCAGTAATTGTCCCCATAGTGTGTTAGACTATGCTACGGAACTGTAAAAATATTCAGTACATCTAGGTAGCAGGAAACTGTTATATCTTCTGAGATACCTTAGAAATGCTATTATGACACCTATAATAATTTTCATGACAACATTCTAAAATAAAATCTAACTATTTTCACATCGCACTCAGACCTATTTCCTCTGGGAAGCAACTGAGGGCTCAGCTGCCAGCAAGAACATTCAATCACAAACTGGCAGTGCCCTCTGCTGGAAAGTCTGTGAATCACACTCTAAATACAAAAGTCTTGGCTTTCATTTCTGGGTTATTTTGAAAGAAAAATATCACATGGCAGCTCAACTATTTAATCTTAGAATAGTCAAAGCACCTTAAACACTTATACTTTCAGAGAGTGTGCTTTGATTCAGAAATCAGTTATAAATTGAGTTCAATCACGTACAAACATCTTTGTCTTTGTTAGTATTTATGATTTACAGTTCACCCTCTAGGGAAAAGTAAATTAAATTCTTTCACAATTCTTTGAAGAAAAATATAAAATATGAAATATGCCTATGTGAGGTTATTTCAAAGACTACTTCTTACTAGGCCTAAAGTTCTCATGCCATTAGCATAATATTTAAAATTTTCTCCAGTTTCAAATGCATCATAATCTATGAAACAAGGTATGATTAGACATGAAGGTGGACAGGTAAAAAGGATACAAAACCCCTCCTTGAAAAAGTGTGCACGGGAAAATACAGTATATATTATGACCATTGCTGCTTTTAATTCACATGGGAAAATACAAGAAAAACAGAGAACACATTCTTTTAAAAACCAGGACTGAAGCAGGCCCCGCGGCAGCCCTCCCGACGGCATGGTGAAGGGGAAGCAGAGCGGGACCCAGACCTCAGCTCCCCTACGGAGTAATAAGCAAGGTTCTGATGAGAACCCACATTAAGTACAGGGCCTAGCGCATCTGCTTGGAAAACACTAGATCTTGCATGAACACCCACACAGAGAAGACAGACGTTCCCTTCCCTTTTCTGCACAAAACTGTGCAAAGTTCTATACTAAGGGCAGAAACCCCAACTCCTTGGATTAGTATCTCCTCCCTCTCATCCAGTTTGGAAACGACCGTGGAAGGCCCCAGGATCAGCACTGCGGATCCCCCAGAGGCAAAGCCGCACCCCTGCACCATCTCGGTCCTGGTCCCTTGGAAGATTTCCAGCTAGAACTTAACATCACCTTTTAAAGGGCATTTCCACCTATCCAAATTTTAAATTTACACTCCCTCTGACCTAGCAATTGCATTGTCAGTCAGTATTCTGTGGGATATATTCACACATTGGACTGCAGTGCTGTTTGTTATGGAAAAAAGGAGAGAGGAAGGAGACAACAGAAACTCTGAGGAGTTTATTCATGGAGGTGGGCACTGGACAGTTACAGAAGTAGTAAACAAGGAATTACTTGTTTAGTAATAAACAAGGAATACTCTGGGATCATTAAAAAGAATAGCATATGTCTAACATGTACTCATCAAGAAAGAGATCCAAAGGACACATATTTAAAAAAGGAACACTGCATTAGACTATATGTTGTAGCCTATCTGCACATTTAAAATTTCTGGGGGTATCTGCCTAGATAACCCCCCAAAAAATGTTATTCATGATTAATTCTGGGGAATATGGGTAGAGATATACTTCTAGTTTCGTCCTTCATTATTCTGTGAAGTATGGCTTCCTTACGATGAGTATACTATATTTTATAATTAAATGAACTCTGATATTGAATTCTTACTTATGTTAAATACACATCTGAGGCCAATGAGGAAACCACAGAAGCCAAAGCTGCAAAGCAATTCAATCAACTGAGTTTTTCTGCAGGCACCTCCTAGCACTTGGAAAACAGGAAGAAGGCCTGTCTGAGGGGTTGGTTTTGGCCTGTTTGGCTTCTTCAGCAAGAAGGCATGGTCCTACCTGGGCTAACTTCTGCAAGGGTGGAGTCTAAGAGTATTTGAGTTCTATGTCACAGGGCCTCTGGGCCATCTTTAGAGCATTACATCCAGGAGACACAGGGCATACCTGCAAACAGTGAAGGAAGACACCAGAGGGCTATTCACAACAGGACCCCCCTTCCCCTCCCCCGCACTACTCTCTGCTCCCCCGACACACCCCAGGTTCCAAAGGGTCCTGGGCCTTGCAAGCTCATGGGTGCATGGCCATGAGTAGCCAGGCAAACCTGGACACAGCTCTTCCCTTCTTAGTCAGCCGCTCATCTGGGAAATGTGCTCACCAGTTGGTACTAGGTGCCTAGTGAGAACAGCACAGCAGGTGACTAATGACCACAATGCTCAGCAATATAACGTTAACTACATGTACATGGAGTGTCAAGAAGGGAGAAAAGAGGGGAGACCTGCCCCTGGAGGTTCAAGGGGAAGAGAAGACATACTGAAGTCACACCTACCAACTGCCACTGAGTGGACACCTCCAAGAGCAGCAGTTTCTAGCTGTCAAGTATATAACTTTTTTTTTTTTTTTGAGAGAGAGTGAGTGAGTGAGCAGGGGAGGGTCAGAAAGAGTGAGAGAGAAAGAGAAGGAGAATATTAAGCAGGCTCCACTCTCAGTGTGGAGGCTGATGCAGGGCTCGATCTCACGGCCCTGAGATCATGACCTGAGCCGAAACCAAGTGAGCCACCCAGGCTCAGTTACATATACGTGCCCTGTCAAGCATGTGTAGGTCTGTCTGTGTGTACACATATACATGCAGGACTACAAAAAGGACTAAATGATAATGTTCCCATAAGTCCCATACTTACGGGCACCGAGGCCCCTCCGCCCCCTGCGCACATAGTCCCAGGCCCTCCAGTCTTTGCAGAGACCAGTACAGTTTGCAATTTGTGTATCCTCCACCTCTCCCTCCACCTCTCCTTCCAACTACTCCATTCACATGTGCAGTTGTCTGCACTCTTCCTAAAAAGGTTCTTGTTCTCGGATCCCTCCTGGAAGAAATCCGCCCTGGATCCTCCTCTCTCTGCGGCCACAGCCCTATCGCAGCTCCATCCCCAACCTCACCTTCGTGAAGTCCTGACTTCATATCTACTCCTGGAACTGTCCAGCGCCCACCTCCATAGCATTAAGACCACAAGTACAGAACTTTGGCTTCGTTGCTGAATCTAGAATCCTGCCGAGTGGGTGGACAGGCCCACCGCCCTCCCCACCTCTCACTGAGCCCTCTCCATCGCCTCCAGCTCTGCTGGCCTTTCCACCCTCGGCAGATGGACAGAACTCCCTCCTCTTCCCACGGCCATCCCCTCCTCTCCGGCGTGCCTCCCTTTATCCTTCATCTGATGACTCCTTTCCATTTTCTTTGGTTAAAAGCAGCCGTTTCAAGGATGGCTTCCCTGGTAATCTCCCCCACGATGAAGCCAAGTATGCCTTTACCTGCCCTAATAGCACGACTTCGGCTCTATAAGGTGAGATTCAGTTGTGCAATGGTCGCAGTGTGAACTCTATTCCAGCAGGTACGACATTTGTCCTTTGCACTGGTGTTTGTCTAGTTTCTAGTATAGATGTTAACAGCTCAAAGCAATTAGTCAAGAAAAAAGGAATAAAAGGCATCCAAATTGGAAAAGAAAAAAAGTGTCTCTTTTTGAAAATAAAACTTTATATACAGAAAACCCTAAAGACTCCACCAAAACAAACAAAAAACCCAATAAACAAATTCAGTAAAGTTGCAGAATACAAAATCAACATACAAAAATTAGTTGTGTTTCTATATACTGACATCAAACTACCTGGAAAAATTAAAGATAACAATCTCATTTACAAGAGCATAAGAAATAAAATAAAACAAAAACTTAAATAAAATAAAATACTTAGAAATCAATTTAACCAAAGAGGTGAAAGCTCTGTACACTAAAAACTATAAGACACTGATGAAAGAAACTGAAGACAACAAAATAAGTTGGCAGACATCCCGTGCTCATGGATCAGAAGAATCAATGCCCATTCTACCAAACTCATCTATAGATTCGATGCAATCCCTACCAAAATTCCAATGACATTTTTTTCACAGAAACGGAGGGGAAAAAAGTCCTAAAATTCACGTGGAGTCCCCCCCCCCCGCCAAACACACACACACACACACACACACACACACACACAAGAGCCAAGCCATCTTGAGAAAGAACAAAGCTAGAGGCATCACACATCCTGACTTTAAACTATACTACAAAGCAACAGTAATCAGTATGATACCAGCATAAAACCAGACATACAGAACAATGAAATAAACCCAAAAGCCCAGAAATAAACCCTCATGTACACAGTCAACTAATATTTGACAAGTGGGCCAAGAATAGTGAATGGGGAAAGAATATCTCTTCAATAAATGGTGCTGGGAAAACTGAATATTCATATACAAAAGAATGGAACTTGACCCTGATCTTAACACCATTCACCAAAATTAACCTGGAATAGATTTAAGACTTAAATGTAATGCCTTAAACTAAAATACTCCTAAAAGAAAACATAAGTGAAAAGCTTTTTGATACTGATCTTGGCAATGATTTTTTGGATATAATACTACAAGCACAAGCAACAAAATACAGTTCAACAAGTGGGACTACATCAAACTAAAAGCCTTCTGCACAGCGTATCACATAATCAACTAAATAAAAACACAACGTACAAAATGAGAGAAAACATTTACAAACCATATATATGTTAAGGGACTAGTATCAAATACACATAATCTCCAAAGAGGACATCCAGATGGCCAACAGACACATGAAACGATACTCAGCATCACTCATCATTGGGGAAATTCAAATAAAAACCACACTGAGATACCACCTCACGCCAGTCAGAGTGGCTACAATGAACAAATCAGGAGACTATAGATGCTGGCGAGGATGTGGAGAAACAGGCACCCTTTTACACTGTTGGTGGGAATGTAAACTGGTGCAGCCACTCTGGAAAACAGTGTGGAGGTTCCTCAAAAAACTATCCATAGATCTCCCCTATGACTCAGCAATAGCACTGCTAGGGATTTACCCAAAGGATATGGGAAGTGCTGATGCAGCGGAGCACATGTACCCCAATGTTTATAGCGGCACTTTCTACAATTGACAAATCAGGGAAGGAGCCTAAATGTCCATCACCTGATGAATGGATGAAGAA